>NC_086455.1:3377774-3558326 GCF_028390025.1 Pseudophryne corroboree | reverse complement strand
GGAGGAGGAGGGGAGTGTAATGGGAGATGGTAGGGAGGGCAGTATAGATAGGAGGAGGAGGGAGTGTAATGGGGGATGATAGGGAGGGCAGTATTGACAGGAGGAGGAGGGAGTGTAATGGGGGATGGTAGGGAGGGCAGTATATACAGGAGGAGGGGAGAGTAATGGGGGATGGTAGGGAGGGCAGTATAGACAGGAGGAGAAGGGGAGTGTAATGGGGGATGGTAGGGAGGGCAGTATAGACAGGAGGAGGAGGGGAGTGTAATGGAGGATGGTAAGGAGGGCAGTATAGACAGGAGGAGGAGAAGGAGAGTGTAATGGGGGATGGTAGGGCAGTATAGACAGGAGGAGGAGAGGAGTGTAATGGGGGATGGTAGGGAGGGCAGTATAGACAGGAGGAGGAGGGGAGTGTAATGGGGGATCGTAGGGAGGGCAGTATAGACAGGAGGAGGAGGAGAGTGTAATGGGGGATGAAAGGGAGGGCAGTATAGACAGGAGGAGGAGGGGAGTGTAATGGGGGATGGTAGGGAGGGCACTATAGACAGGAGAGGAGTGTAATGGGGGATGGTAGGGAGGGCGGTATAGACAGGAGGAGGAGGGGAGTATAATGGGGGATGGTAGGGAGGGCAGTATAGACAGGAGGACGAGGGGGTGTATTGGGGGATGGTAGGGAGGGCAGTATAGACAGGAGGAGGAAGGGAGTGTAATGGGGGATGGTAGGGAGGGCAGTATAGACAGGAGGAGGAGAGAGTGTAATGGGGGATGATAGGGAGAGCAGTATAGACAGGAGGAGGAGGGAGTGTAATGGGGGATGGTAGGGAGGGCACTATAGACAGGAGGAGGGGGGGGGGAGTGTAATGGGGGATGGTAGGGAGGGCAGTATAGACAGGAGGAGGAGGGAGTGTAATGGGGGATGGTAGGGAGGGCAGTATAGACAGGAGGAGGGGAGTGTAATGGGGGATGGGATGGAGGGCAGTATAGGCAGGGGGAGGGGAGTGTAATGGGGGATGGTAGGGAGGGCAGTATAGACTGGAGGAGGGGAGTGTCATGGGGGAGGGTAGGGAGGGCAGTATAGACAGGAGGAGGAGGGGAGTGTAATGGGGGATGGTAGGGAGGGCAGTATAGACAGGAGGAGGAGGGGAGTGTAATGGGGGATGGTAGGGAGGGCAGTATAGACAGGAGGAGGAGGAGAGTGTAATGGGGGATGGTAGGGAGGGCAGTATAGACAGGAGGAGAAGGGGAGTGTAATGGGGGATGGTAGGGCAGTATAGACAGGAGGAGGAGGAGGGAGTGTAATGGGGGATGGTAGGGAGGGCAGTATAGACAGGAGGAGTAGGGAGTGTAATGGGGGATGATAGGGAGGGCAGTATAGACAGGAGGAGGAGGGGAGTGTAATGGGGGATGGTAGGGAGGGCACTATGGACAGGAGGTGGAGGGAGTGTAATGGGGGATGATAGGGAGGGCAGTATAGACAGGAGGAGAAGTGGAGTGTAATGGGGGATGGTAGGGAGGGCAGTATAGACAGGAGGAGGGGGGGAGTGTAATGGGGGATGGTAGGGATGTCAGTATAGACAGGAGGAGGAGGGGAGTGTAATGGGGATGGTAGGGAGGGCAGTATAGACAGGAGGGGAGTGTAATGGGGGATGGTAGGGAGGGCAGTATAGACAGGAGGAGGAGGAGAGTGTAATGGGGGATGGTAGGGAGGGCAGTATAGACAGGAGGAAGGGGGGGAGTGTAATGGGGGATGGTAGAGAGGGCAGTATAGACAGGAGGAGGAGGAGACTGTAATGGGGGATGGTAGGGAGGGCAGTATAGACAGGAGGAGGAGGAGAGTGTAATGGGGGATGGTAGGGAGGGCAGTATAGACAGGAGGAGGAGGGGACTGTAATGGGGGATGGTAGGGAGGGCAGTATAGACAGGAGGAGGAGGAGAGTGTAATGGGGGATGGTAGGGAGGGCAGTATAGACAGGAGGAGGAGGGGAGTGTAATGGGGGATGGTAGGGAGGGCAGTATAGACAGGAGGAGGAGGGGAGTGTAATGGGGGATGGTAGGGAGGGCAGTATAGACAGGAGGAGGAGGGGAGTGTAATGGGGGATGGTAGGGAGGGCAGTATAGACAGGAGGGGAGTGTAATGTGGGATGGTAGGGAGGGCAGTATAGACAGGAGGAGGAGGGGAGTGTAATGGGGGATGGTAGGGAGGGCAGTATAGACAGGAGGAGGAGGGGAGTGTAATGGGGGATGGTAGGGAGGGCAGTATAGACAGGAGGAGGAGGAGGGGAGTGTAATGGGGGATGGTAGGGAGGGCAGTATAGACAGGAGGAGGGGAGAGTAATGGGGGATGGTAGGGAGGGCAGTATAGACAGGAGGAGGAGGGGAGTGTAATGGGGGATGATAGGGAGGGCAGTATAGACAGGAGGAGGAGGGAGTGTAATGGGGGATGGTAGGGAGGGCAGTATAGACAGGAGGAGGAGGGAGTGTAATGGGGGATGGTAGGGAGGGCAGTATAGACAGGAGGAGGAGGGGAGTGTAATGGGGGATGATAGGGAGGGCAGTATAGACAGGAGGAGGAGGGGAGTGTAATGGGGGATGGTAGGGAGGGCAGTATAGACAGGAGGAGGGGAGAGTAATGGGGGATGGTAGGGAGGGCAGTGTAGACAGGAGGAGTAGGGAGTGTAATGAAGGATGATAGGGCAGTATAGACAGGAGGAGGGGAGTGTAATGGGGGATGGTAGGGCAGTATAGACAGGAGGAGGAGGAGGGAGTGTAATGGGGGATGGTAGGGAGGGCAGTATAGACAGGAGGAGTAGGGAGTGTAATGGGGGATGATAGGGCAGTATAGACAGGAGGAGGAGGGGAGTGTAATGGGGGATGGTAGGGAGGGCAGTATAGACAGGAGGAGGAGGGGAGTGTAATGGGGGATCGTAGGGAGGGCAGTATAGACAGGAGGAGGAGGAGAGTGTAATGGGGGATGAAAGGGAGGGCAGTATAGACAGGAGGAGGAGGGGAGTGTAATGGGGGATGGTAGGGAGGGCACTATAGACAGGAGAGGAGTGTAATGGGGGATGGTAGGGAGGGCGGTATAGACAGGAGGAGGAGGGGAGTATAATGGGGGATGGTAGGGAGGGCAGTATAGACAGGAGGACGAGGGGGTGTATTGGGGGATGGTAGGGAGGGCAGTATAGACAGGAGGAGGAAGGGAGTGTAATGGGGGATGGTAGGGAGGGCAGTATAGACAGGAGGAGGAGAGAGTGTAATGGGGGATGATAGGGAGAGCAGTATAGACAGGAGGAGGAGGGAGTGTAATGGGGGATGGTAGGGAGGGCACTATAGACAGGAGGAGGGGGGGGGAGTGTAATGGGGGATGGTAGGGAGGGCAGTATAGACAGGAGGAGGAGGGAGTGTAATGGGGGATGGTAGGGAGGGCAGTATAGACAGGAGGAGGGGAGTGTAATGGGGGATGGGATGGAGGGCAGTATAGGCAGGGGGAGGGGAGTGTAATGGGGGATGGTAGGGAGGGCAGTATAGACTGGAGGAGGGGAGTGTCATGGGGGAGGGTAGGGAGGGCAGTATAGACAGGAGGAGGAGGGGAGTGTAATGGGGGATGGTAGGGAGGGCAGTATAGACAGGAGGAGGAGGGGAGTGTAATGGGGGATGGTAGGGAGGGCAGTATAGACAGGAGGAGGAGGAGAGTGTAATGGGGGATGGTAGGGAGGGCAGTATAGACAGGAGGAGAAGGGGAGTGTAATGGGGGATGGTAGGGCAGTATAGACAGGAGGAGGAGGAGGGAGTGTAATGGGGGATGGTAGGGAGGGCAGTATAGACAGGAGGAGTAGGGAGTGTAATGGGGGATGATAGGGAGGGCAGTATAGACAGGAGGAGGAGGGGAGTGTAATGGGGGATGGTAGGGAGGGCACTATGGACAGGAGGTGGAGGGAGTGTAATGGGGGATGATAGGGAGGGCAGTATAGACAGGAGGAGAAGTGGAGTGTAATGGGGGATGGTAGGGAGGGCAGTATAGACAGGAGGAGGGGGGGAGTGTAATGGGGGATGGTAGGGATGTCAGTATAGACAGGAGGAGGAGGGGAGTGTAATGGGGATGGTAGGGAGGGCAGTATAGACAGGAGGGGAGTGTAATGGGGGATGGTAGGGAGGGCAGTATAGACAGGAGGAGGAGGAGAGTGTAATGGGGGATGGTAGGGAGGGCAGTATAGACAGGAGGAAGGGGGGGAGTGTAATGGGGGATGGTAGAGAGGGCAGTATAGACAGGAGGAGGAGGAGACTGTAATGGGGGATGGTAGGGAGGGCAGTATAGACAGGAGGAGGAGGAGAGTGTAATGGGGGATGGTAGGGAGGGCAGTATAGACAGGAGGAGGAGGGGACTGTAATGGGGGATGGTAGGGAGGGCAGTATAGACAGGAGGAGGAGGAGAGTGTAATGGGGGATGGTAGGGAGGGCAGTATAGACAGGAGGAGGAGGGGAGTGTAATGGGGGATGGTAGGGAGGGCAGTATAGACAGGAGGAGGAGGGGAGTGTAATGGGGGATGGTAGGGAGGGCAGTATAGACAGGAGGAGGAGGGGAGTGTAATGGGGGATGGTAGGGAGGGCAGTATAGACAGGAGGGGAGTGTAATGTGGGATGGTAGGGAGGGCAGTATAGACAGGAGGAGGAGGGGAGTGTAATGGGGGATGGTAGGGAGGGCAGTATAGACAGGAGGAGGAGGGGAGTGTAATGGGGGATGGTAGGGAGGGCAGTATAGACAGGAGGAGGAGGAGGGGAGTGTAATGGGGGATGGTAGGGAGGGCAGTATAGACAGGAGGAGGGGAGAGTAATGGGGGATGGTAGGGAGGGCAGTATAGACAGGAGGAGGAGGGGAGTGTAATGGGGGATGATAGGGAGGGCAGTATAGACAGGAGGAGGAGGGAGTGTAATGGGGGATGGTAGGGAGGGCAGTATAGACAGGAGGAGGAGGGAGTGTAATGGGGGATGGTAGGGAGGGCAGTATAGACAGGAGGAGGAGGGGAGTGTAATGGGGGATGATAGGGAGGGCAGTATAGACAGGAGGAGGAGGGGAGTGTAATGGGGGATGGTAGGGAGGGCAGTATAGACAGGAGGAGGGGAGAGTAATGGGGGATGGTAGGGAGGGCAGTGTAGACAGGAGGAGTAGGGAGTGTAATGAAGGATGATAGGGCAGTATAGACAGGAGGAGGGGAGTGTAATGGGGGATGGTAGGGCAGTATAGACAGGAGGAGGAGGAGGGAGTGTAATGGGGGATGGTAGGGAGGGCAGTATAGACAGGAGGAGTAGGGAGTGTAATGGGGGATGATAGGGCAGTATAGACAGGAGGAGGAGGGGAGTGTAATGGGGGATGGTAGGAAGGGCAGTATAGACAGGAGGAGGAGGGGAGTGTAATGGGGGATGATAGGGAGAGCAGTATAGACAGGAGGAGTCGGGAGTGTAATGAAGGATGATAGGGCAGTATAGACAGGAGGAGAAGGGGAGTGTAATGGGGGATAGGGAGGGCAGTATAGACAGGAGGAGGACGGAAGTGTAATGGGGGATGATAGGGAGGGCAGTATAGACAGGAGGAGGAGGGGAGTGTAATGGGGGATAGTAGGGAGGGCAGTATAGACAGGAGGAGGAGGGGAGTGTAATGGGGGATGGTAGGGCGGGCAGTATAGACAGGAGGAGGAGGGAGTGTAATGGGGGATGGTAGGGAGGGCAGTATAGACAGGAGGAGGACGGGAGTGTAATGGGGGATGGTAGGGAGGGCAGTATAGACAGGAGGAGGAGGGAGTGTAATGGGGGATGGTAGGGAGGGCAGTATAGACAGGAGGAGGGGAGAGTAATGGAGGATGGTAGGGAGGGCAGTATAGACAGGAGGAGTAGGGAGTGTAATGGGGGATGATAGGGCAGTATAGACAGGAGGAGGAGGGGAGTGTAATGGGAGATGGTAGGGAGGGCAGTATAGATAGGAGGAGGAGGGAGTGTAATGGGGGATGATAGGGAGGGCAGTATTGACAGGAGGAAGAGGGAGTGTAATGGGGGATGGTAGGGAGGGCAGTATATACAGGAGGAGGGGAGAGTAATGGGGGATGGTAGGGAGGGCAGTATAGACAGGAGGAGAAGGGGAGTGTAATGGGGGATGGTAGGGAGGGCAGTATAGACAGGAGGAGGAGGGGAGTGTAATGGAGGATGGTAAGGAGGGCAGTATAGACAGGAGGAGGAGAAGGAGAGTGTAATGGGGGATGGTAGGGCAGTATAGACAGGAGGAGGAGAGGAGTGTAATGGGGGATGGTAGGGAGGGCAGTATAGACAGGAGGAGGAGGGGAGTGTAATGGGGGATCGTAGGGAGGGCAGTATAGACAGGAGGAGGAGGAGGAGGAGAGTGTAATGGGGGATGAAAGGGAGGGCAGTATAGACAGGAGGAGGAGGGGAGTGTAATGGGGGATGGTAGGGAGGGCACTATAGACAGGAGAGGAGTGTAATGGGGGATGGTAGGGAGGGCGGTATAGACAGGAGGAGGAGGGGAGTATAATGGGGGATGGTAGGGAGGGCAGTATAGACAGGAGGACGAGGGGGTGTATTGGGGGATGGTAGGGAGGGCAGTATAGACAGGAGGAGGAAGGGAGTGTAATGGGGGATGGTAGGGAGGGCAGTATAGACAGGAGGAGGAGAGAGTGTAATGGGGGATGATAGGGAGAGCAGTATAGACAGGAGGAGGAGGGAGTGTAATGGGGGATGGTAGGGAGGGCACTATAGACAGGAGGAGGGGGGGGGAGTGTAATGGGGGATGGTAGGGAGGGCAGTATAGACAGGAGGAGGAGGGAGTGTAATGGGGGATGGTAGGGAGGGCAGTATAGACAGGAGGAGGGGAGTGTAATGGGGGATGGGATGGAGGGCAGTATAGGCAGGGGGAGGGGAGTGTAATGGGGGATGGTAGGGAGGGCAGTATAGACTGGAGGAGGGGAGTGTCATGGGGGAGGGGAGGGAGGGCAGTATAGACAGGAGGAGGAGGGGAGTGTAATGGGGGATGGTAGGGAGGGCAGTATAGACAGGGGGAGGAGGGGAGTGTAATGGGGGATGGTAGGGAGGTCAGTACAGACAGGAGGTGGAGGCAGTGTAATGGGGGATGGTAGGGAGGGCAGTATAGACAGGAGGAGGAGGGGAGTGTAATGGGGGATGGTAGGGAGGTCAGTACAGACAGGAGGTGGAGGGAGTGTAATGGGGGATGGTAGGGAGGGCAGTATAGACAGGAGGAGGAGGGGAGTGTAATGGGGGATGGTAGGGAGGGCAGTATAGACAGGAGGAGGAGGGGAGTGTAATGGGGGATGGTAGGGAGGGCAGTATAGACAGGAGGAGGAGGAGGATAGTGTAATGGGGGATGGTAGGGAGGGCAGTATAGACAGGAGGAGAAGGGGAGTGTAATGGGGGATGGTAGGGCAGTATAGACAGGAGGAGGAGGAGGGAGTGTAATGGGGGATGGTAGGGAGGGCAGTATAGACAGGAGGAGTAGGGAGTGTAATGGGGGATGATAGGGAGGGCAGTATAGACTGGAGGAGGAGGGGAGTGTAATGGGGGATGGTAGGGAGGGCAGTATAGACAGGAAGAGAAGGGGAGTGTAATGGGGGATGGTAGGGAGGGCAGTATAGACAGGAGGAGGAGGGGAGTGTAATGGGGGATGGTAGGGAGGGCAGTATAGACAGGAGGAGGAGGGGAGTGTAATGGGGGATGGTAGGGAGGGCAGTATAGACAGGAGGAGGGGAGTGTCATGGGGGAGGGTAGGGAGGGCAGTATAGACAGGAGGAGGAGGGGAGTGTAATGGGGGATGGTAGGGAGGGCAGTATAGACAGGAGGAGGGGAGAGTAATGGGGGATGGTAGGGAGGTCAGTATAGTCAGGAGGTGGAGGGGATTATAATGGGGGATGGTAGGGAGGGCAGTATAGACAGGAGGAGGAGGGGAGTGTAATGGGGGATGATAGGGAGGGCAGTATAGACAGGAGGAGGTGGGGAGTGTAATGGGGGATGGTAGAGAGGGCAGTATACACAGGAGGAGGAGGGGAGTGTAATGGGGGATGGTAGAGAGGGCAGTATAGACAGGAGGAGGAGGGGAGTGTAATGGGGGATGATAGGGAGGGCAGTATAGACAGGAGGAGGTGGGGAGTGTAATGGGGGATGGTAGAGAGGGCAGTATAGACAGGAGGAGGAGGGGACTGTAATGGGGGATGGTAGGGAGGGCAGTATAGACAGGAGGAGGAGGAGAGTGTAATGGGGGATGGTAGGGAGGGCAGTATAGACAGGAGGAGGAGGGGAGTGTAATGGGGGATGGTATGGAGGGCAGTGTAGACAGGAGGAGGAGGGGAGTGTAATGGGGGATGGTATGGAGAGCAGTGTAGACAGGAGGAGGAGGGGAGTGTAATGGGGGATGGTAGGGAGGGCAGTATAGACAGGAGGAGGAGGGGAGTGTAATGGGGGATGGTAGGGAGGGCCGTATAGACAGGAGGAGGAGGGGAGTGTAATGGGGAATGGTAGGGAGGGCAGTATAGACAGGAGGAGGAGGGAGTGCAATGGGGGATGGTAGGGAGGGCAGTATAGACAGGAGGAGGAGGAGGGGAGTGTAATGGGGGATGGTAGGGAGGGCAGTATAGACAGGAGGAGGAGGGGAGAATAATGGAGGATGGTAGGGAGGGCAGTATAGACAGGAGGAGGAGGGGAGTGTAATGGGGGATGATAGGGAGGGCAGTATAGACAGGAGGAGGAGGGGAGTGTAATGGAGGATGGTAGGGAGGGCAGTATAGACAGGAGGAGGAGGGGAGTGTAATGGGGGATGGTAGGGAGGGCAGTATAGACAGGAGGAGGAGGGGAGAGTAATGGGGGATGGTAGAGAGGGCAGTATAGACAGGACGAAGTGGGGAGTGTAATGGGGGATCGTAGGGAGGGCAGTATAGACAGGAGGAGGAGGGGAGTGTAATGGGGGATGGTAGGGAGGGCAGTATAGATAGGAGGAGGCGGGGAGTGTAATGGGGATGGTAGGGAGGAGGATGGGAGTATATTGGGGGATGGTAGGGAGGGCATAATAGACAGGGGGTGGATATTGGAAGTGTAGCGGGGGAGGGGAGGGAGTTCAGTATAGATGGGGAGGATGTTGGGTGTGTAGCGGGGAAGGGGAGGGAGTGCAGTATAGACAGGGTGGATGTTGGGAGTGTAGCGGGAGAGGGGAGGGAGTGCAGTATAGATGGGGTGGATGTTGGGTGTGTAGCGGGGAAGGGGAGGGAGTGCAGTATAGACGGGGTGGATGTTGGGTGTGTAGCGGGGGAGGGCATGGAGTGCATTATAGATGGGGTGGATGTTGGGAGTGTAGCGGGGGAGGGGATGGAGTGCAGTATAGATGGGGTGGACGTTGGGAGAATAGCGGGGGAGGGAAGGGAGTGTAGTATAGACAGGGTGGATGTTGGATGTGTAGTGGGGGAGGGGAGGGAGTACAGTATAGATGGGGTGGATGTTGAGAGTGTAGCAGGGGGAGGGAGTGTAGTATAGACAGTGGGTGGACGTTGGGAGTGTAGTGGGGGAGGGGAAGGAGTGCAGTATAATAATAATAATAATAATAATAATTTTATTTATATAGCGCTCTTTCTCCAATAGGACTCACGGCGCTTCTAGACTGGGTGGTTGTTGGGAGTGTACGGGGGGAGGGGAGGGAGTGCAGTATAGACAGGGGGTGGATGTTGGGTGTGTAGCAGGGGAGGGGAGGGAGTGCAGTATAGACAGGGTGTAGATGTTGCGTGTGTAGCGGGGGAGGGAGTACAGTATAGACGGGGTGGATGTTGGGAGTGTAGCGGGGGAGGGGAAGTAGTGCAGTATAGACGGGGTGGATGCTAGGTGTGTAGCGGGGGAGGGGAGGGAGTTCAGTATAGACAGGGTGGATGTTGGGAGTGTAGCGGGGGAGGGAAGGGAGTGTACTATAGACGGGGTGGATGTTGGAAGTGTAGCGGGGGAGGGGAGGGAGTTCAGTATAGACAGGGTGGATGTTGGGAGTGTAGCGGGGGAGGGAGTGTAGTATAGACGGGGTAGATGTTGGGAGTGTAGCGGGGGAGAGGAGGGAGTGCAGTATAGATGGCGTGGATGTTGGGAGTGTAGTGGGGGAGGGGAGGGAGTGCAGTATAGATGGGGTGGATGTTGGGAGTGTAGCGGGGGAGGGGAAGGAGTGCAGTATAGACGGGGTGCATGCTGGGTGTGTAGTGGGGGAGGGGAGGGAGTTCAGTATAGACAGGGTGGATGTTGGGAGTGTAGCGGGGGAGGGAAGGGAGTGTAGTATAGACGGGGTGGATGTTGGGAGTGTAGCGGGGTAGGGGAGGGAGTGCAGTATAGACAAGGTGGATGTTGGGAGTGTAGCGGGGGAGGGGAGGGAGTGCAGTATAAACGGGGTGGATGTTGGGTGTGTAGCGGGGGAGGGGAGGGAGTGCAGTATAGATAGGGTGGATGTTGGGTGTGTAGCGGGGGAGGGGAGGGAGTGTAGTATAGACGGGGTGGATGGTGGGAGTGTAGCGGGGGAGGGGAGGGAGTGTAGTATAGACGGGGTGGATGGTGGGAGTGTAGTGTGGGAGGGGAGGGAGTGCAGTATAGACGGGGTGGATGTTGGGAGTGTAGCGGGGGAGGGGAGGGAGTGCAGTATAGACGGGGTGGATGTTGGGTGTGTAGCGGGGGAGGGAGTGCAGTATAGACGGGGTGGATGTTGGGAGTGTAGCGGGGGAGGGAGTGCAGTATAGACGGGGTGGATGTTGGGTGTGTAGCGGGGGAGGGAAGGGAGTGCAGTATAGATGGGGTGGATGTTGGGTGTGTAGCGGGGGAGGGGAGGGAGTGCAGTATAGACAGGGTGTAGATGTTGCGTGTGTAGCGGGGTAGGGAGTGCAGTATAGACGGGGTGGATGTTGGGAGTGTAGCGGGGGAGGGGAAGGAGTGCAGTATAGACGGGGTGGATGCTGGGTGTGTAGCGGGGGAGGGGAGGGAGTTCAGTATAGACAGGGTGGATGTTGGGAGTGTAGCGGGGGAGGGAAGGGAGTGTACTATAGACGGGGTGGATGGTGGGAGTGTAGCGGGGGAGGGAAGAGAGTGTAGTATAGACGGGGTAGATGTTGGGAGTGTAGCGGGGGAGGGAGTGCAGTATAGACGGGGTGGATGTTGGGAGTGTAGTGGGGAAGGGGAGGGAGTGCAGTATAGACGGGGTGGATGTTGGGAGTGTAGCGGGGGAGGGGAAGGAGTGCAGTATAGACAAGGTGGATGTTGGGATTGTAGCGGGGGAGGGAGTGCAGTATAGACGGCGTGGATGTTGGGAGTGTAGTGGGGGAGGGGAGGGAGTGCAGTATAGATGGGGTGGATGTTGGGAGTGTAGCGGGGGAGGGGAAGGAGTGCAGTATAGACGGGGTGGATGCTGGGTGTGTAGTGGGGGAGGGAGCTCAGTATAGACATGGTGGATGTTGGGAGTGTAGCGGGGGAGGGAAGAGAGTGTAGTATAGACGGGGTGGATGTTGGGAGTGTAGCGGGGAAGGGGAGGGAGTGCAGTATAGACAAGGTGGGTGTTGGGAGTGTAGCGGGGGAGGGAAGGGAGTGTAGTATAGACGGGGTGGATGTTGGGAGTGTAGCGGGGGAGGGGAGGTAGTGCAGTATAGACGGGGTGGATGTTGGGTGTGTAGCGGGGGAGGGGAAGGAGTGCAGTATAGACAGGGGATGGATGTTGGGTGTGTAGCGGGGTAGGGGAGGGAGTGTAGTATAGACGGGGTGGATGTTAGGCGTGTAGCAGGGGAGGGGAGGGAGTGTAGTATAGACGGGGTGGATGTTGGGAGTGTAGCGGGGGAGGGGAAGGAGTGCAGTATAGATGGGGTGGATGGTGGGAGTGTAGCGGGGGAGGGGAAGGAGTGCAGTATAAATGGGGTGGATGTTGGCAGTGTAGCGGGGGAGGGGAAAGAGTGCAGTATAGACAGGGTGTGGATGTTGGGTGTGTAGCGGGGGAGGGGATGGAGTGCAGTATAGACGGGGTGGATGTTGGGAGTGTAGCGGGGTAGGGGAGGGAGTGCAGTATAGACGGGGTGGATGTTGGGAGTGTAGCGGGGGAGGGGAGGGAGTGCAGTATAGATGGGGTGAATGTTGGGTGTGTAGCGGGGGAGGGGAAAGAGTGCAGTATAGACGGGGTGGATGTTGGGAGTGTAGCGGGGGAGGGGAGGGAGTGTAGTATAGATGGGGTCGATGTTGGGTGTGTAGCGGGGGAGGGGAGGGAGTGCAGTATAGACAAGGTGGATGTTGGGATTGTAGCGGGGGAGGGAGTGCAGTATACACAGGGTGGATGTTGGGAGTGTAGAGGGGGAGGGAAGGGAGTGCAGTAGAGATGGGGTGGATGTTGGGAGTGTAGTGGGGGAAGGGAGGGAGTGTAGTATAGATGGAGTGGATGTTGGGAGTGTAGCGGGGGAAGGGAGGGAGTGCAGTATAGACGGGGTGGATGGTGGGAGTGTAGCGGGGGAGGGGATGGAGTGCAGTATAGACAGGGTGGATGGTGGGAATGTAGCGGGGGAGGGGAAGGAGTGTAGTATAGATGGGGTGGATGTTGGGAGTGTAGCGGGGGAGGGGAAGGAGTGCAGTATAGATGGGGTGGATGTTGGGAGTGTAGCGGGGAGGGGAGGGAGTGCAGTATAGACGGGGTGGATGTTGGGAGTGTAGTGGGGGAGGGGAGGGAGTGCAGTATAGACGGGGTGGATGTTAGGTGTGTAGCGGGGGAGGGGAGGGAGTGCAGTATAGACGGGGTGGATGTTGGGAGTGTAGCGGGGGAGGGGAGGGAGTGCAGTATAGACGGGGTGGATGTTGGGAGTGTAGCGGGGGAGGGGAGGGAGTGCAGTATAGACGGGGTGGATGGTGGGAGTGTAGTGGGGGAGGGGAGGGAGTGCAGTATAGACGCGGTGGATGTTGGGAGTGTAGCGGGGGAGGGGAGGGAGTGCAGTATAGACGGGGTGGATGGTGGGAGTGTAGTGGGGGAGGGGAGGGAGTGCAGTATAGACGGGGTGGATGTTGGAAGTGTAGCGAGGGAGGGAGTGCAGTATAGACGGGGTGGATGTTGGGTATGTAGCGGGGTAGGGGAGGAAGTGCAGTATAGACGGGGTGGATGTTGGGTATGTAGCGGGGTAGGGGAGGGAGTGCAGTATAGACGGGGTGGATGGTGGGAGTGTAGTGGGGTAGAGGAAGGAGTGCAGTATAGACGGGGTGGATGTTGGGTATGTAGCGGGGTAGGGGACGGAGTGCAGTATAGACGGGGTGGATGGTGGGAGTGTAGTGGGGGAGGGAAGGGAGTGCAGTATAGACGGGGTGAATGTTGGAAGTGTAGCGAGGGAGGGAGTGCAGTATAGACGGGGTGGATGTTGGGTGTGTAGCGGGGTAGGGGAAGGAGTGCAGTATAGACGGGGTGGATGTTGGGTATGTAGCGGGGTAGGGGAGGGAGTGCAGTATAGACGGGGTGGATGGTGGGAGTGTAGTGGGGGAGGGAAGGGGAGGGAGTGCAGTATAGATGGGGTGAATGTTGGAAGTGTAGCGAGGGAGGGAGTGCAGTATAGACGGGGTGGATGTTGGGTGTGTAGCGGGGTAGGGGAAGGAGTGCAGTATAGACGGGGTGGATGTTGGGTATGTAGCGGGGTAGGGGAGGGAGTGCAGTATAGACGGGGTGGATGGTGGGAGTGTAGTGGGGGAGGGGAGGGAGTGCAGTATAGACGGGGTGAATGTTGGAAGTGTAGCGAGGGAGGGAGTGCAGTATAGACGGGGTGGATGTTGGGTGTGTAGCGGGGTAGGGGAAGGAGTGCAGTATAGACGGGTGGATGTTGGGTATGTAGCGGGGTAGGGGAGGGAGTGCAGTATAGACGGGGTGGATGGTGGGAGTGTAGTGGGGGAGGGGAGGGAGTGCAGTATAGACGGGGTGGATGTTGGGTATGTAGCGGGGTAGGGGAGGGAGTGCAGTATAGACGGGGTGGATGGTGGGAGTGTAGTGGGGGAAGGGAGGGAGTGCAGTATAGACGGGGTGAATGTTGGAAGTGTAGCGAGGGAGGGAGTGCAGTATAGACTGGGGTGACTATGTATATAGGTGTGGTTGTATATCGGGCCCTGTCCGCAGTTACCCCACCAGGAAAGTGCCACCCATCTGTGGGTGTGGCTTGTCAGTGATGGGTGTGGTGGTCGCACTCTCTCCTGTTCTCTCTGGTAATTGGAGTAAAAGCTTAGCGGTCCTCAGCTGATAATCCTCTCAGGATCTGACTTCCCCCATGATGTTCTTTTCAGAACCGAAATGTTGTTGGTCAGGAGAGCAAAGTGCAACGTGTGTGTCACACAATCTACACAACACCTACACAACACTTACACAGCAACTACACAACACCTACACAGCAACTACACAACACCTACACAGCAAGTACACAACACCTACACAGCAAATACACAACACCTACACAGCAAATACACAACACCTACCCAGCAAGTACACAACACCTACCCAGCAAATACACACCACCTACCCAGCAAGTACACAACACCTACCCAGCAAGTACACAACACCTACCCAGCAAGTACACAACACCTACCCAGCAAGTACACAACACCTACCCAGCAAGTACACAGCAACTACACAACACCTATCCAGCAAATACACACCACCTACCCAGCAACTACACAACACCTACCCAGCAACTACACAACACCTACCCAGCAACTACACAACACCTACACAGCAACTACACAACACCTACACAGCAAATACACAACACCTACACAACACCTACCCAGCAACTACACAACACCTACCCAGCAACTACACAACACCTACCCAGCAACTACACAACACCTACCCTGCAACTACACAACACCTACCCAGCAACTACACAACACCTACCCAGCAACTACACAACACCTACCCAGCAACTACACAACACCTACACAGCAACTACACAACACCTACCCAGCAAGTACACAATATCTACCCAGCAAATACACAACACCTACCCAGCAAATACACACCACCTACCCAGCAAATACACACCACCTACCCAGCAAATACACACCACCTACCCAGCAGCTACACAACACCTACCCAGTAGCTACACAACACCTACCCAGCAAATACACAACACCTACACAGCAACTACACAACACCTACCCAGCAGCTACACAACACCTACCCAGCAGCTACACAACACCTACCCAGCAAATACACACCACCTACCCAGCAACTACACAACACCTACCCAGCAACTACACAACACCTACCCAGCAACTACACAACACCTACCCAGCAAATACACAACACCTACCCAGCAAATACACAACACCTACCCAGCAAATACACAACGATACACAACAATTTCATCAATAACACAACAACACCAAGACAGTATACTACACTGCAGGTTTACAACAGCTACACACATATTCCCCAGCAACACACAATGTGTGACAGTGCTGCAGCGTCTCTCTAATCCTACCACACTCAGGGCCGCTGCTCCTGCACTCACACTAGTGACTTGTGTGCCCTATTCGTGTTGTATATGAGTGTGTCTCTGTGACTGTTGTGTATTGTGCTGTGTGTCTGTGCCTAGTTGTGTCATGTGTGAGTTGATGGACTTTGACACTCACACCACAATGCTCTGTATACAGTTGCTGACTGACAGGTGTGGGGGCGGCGCTCGCCGAGTCACCTGACCTCACACACCTGAGATATGGGAATCATCCGCACACACAGACACAAGGTGAGAGAGATAAAGTGCCAGCCAATCAGCTTCTGTCATTTTTCTAACACAGCCTGTACTATGACAGTTAATTACTGATTGTCTGTTGCTTTATCCCTCTCCAAGGCTAAGGGGGACATGTAATAAGCAGTGATAAAAGTGGAGAAGTTGCCCATGGCAACCGATCAGCATTGACGTAACATTTAGAATTTGCATACTTTAAAATGATACAGAGCTGCTGATTGGTTGGCATGGGCAACTTCTCCACTGGCTCACATCTCCACTCTTATCACTGCTTAGTACATCTGCCCCATTAGCAGGACTGTGCCGTGGCAGGGGCCATTATCCTCCACCTGTAGCCCCTGCATCGTGCGTCACACGGACAGAGCAAATATGACCAGTTGCTAGGCAACCTGCTACTCTGATAGAGACGAATGCTGCGCAGTGTGCCAGCTGATTATTATGGGACGTCGCCCTCTGCTCCCGCGCGTTGCGAATCTCCTGTCATCTCAGCTGCCTCTTCCTATCTGATTGTTATCACTACCGATATTACGGGGAGGCCTCGAGCCTACGTGGCAGTGTCACGGTTACATTACGCAGCGGTGATGTCATCAGTGATGTCACACAGCAGCGCACAGCCCTAGTGACGTCACTCGGTGATAGTCTGTCCACAGGCCTCGGCCCTACTTCCCACACTCTCTCTTAGCTGGAGTGTGGGTCAGAGTCTAATAATCGGTAATCTGGGCAGGCGCAGAGCATGCTGGGACGTGGGGAGATTACGACGTGATTGGATAATCCTGGGATTAGCGAGGGCTCTTGGATTTCGTGCAGGCGATTAGAGTAGGAATCAGTACACAGCTGGCTTCTGATCTGCAGGCCACACTGTCTCCTACTCGGAACACCCCGAACCACGGGTCCCTCTCTCGCCCGGCTAGGTCCGGCGCTGCTGTAGATTACAGGGATATTGCAAGTCTGTGATTTTTGTACCATGTCCAGGATTATATAAAGATATCAACATCAGTCATGCATTATATTATAATAGTACAGGTAATGGAGGCAGGGGGAGGTGTGTTACTATCGCTCTCATCGTATCACGTGTTGCGATCAAGTTCACCTTCTGGTTCTCTTTTTCTGGACTCCCTATAAACCTATCTGGGGGGGGAGAGGCTTGGACTGCACTCCCTAATTTATAGTGGGAGTTGCTGTCATGCTGAGACTTTAGCTCCACACACACACGAAAGGAAAATGCAGATACACACGGCTAATCAGAAAAATTATAACAAACTCTGCAATCTAACAAAGAGCAAATTGAGGTGCTTAGCATTAGTTTTGGCCAAAATTACGGTCCCACCAACCGTGACCAGGTGACCTCATCTAGGGGGGTCCTAACGCTAAGGTTCAAGTCCAGGGCAGGGAACCCCCATAAACCTGCCTAGAAGCATTCCTCCAATTATGTCAGTTTCCCTCACAATATGCCCGTCATGCTCCCCGTGCCTCATGTTTCAGTATTGTGGCGTCGTACAGCTGCGTATGATCGCTGATTACATCCTATAACACGGGGGGCTGGATGTAGTTCCCGCACGGCCGCTGAACGTCATTACATGCGGCCTCGGGCCTGATTCAGTCATGGCCACACGTGCATTTTCAGCTGCAAATCGGGAAGGCTGCAGTAGCGGGGCGAAAAGCTGGTAACGTCACAGCTGGCGGGAGTTGTATGCCGCCGCCGGACCACCATCACGGCGCACGCGCGGTGCCACTTATAGCATGCGCAGACCACCGATAATCGCTCTGATGCTAAAGAATCGGGTTTGCGCACATCTCTGAGGTGGGCTCACAGTACATACCAGCCTCCGTCAGAAGAATAACCTCAGCTGAAAAGCTGATAATGATATAAGTTGATGGCAGAACAATTCTGTTATACCAAAGCGGTTTCTAACCTATCTATTTGTGAGCCGGAGATTCAGAGGGCAAAACACAGAAGCAGCGCAAGAGCTCCTGCCCAGTCTCCCAGCCTGCCAAGTGCCCTCTAACGCTGGCAGCCCGGGTGATAACGTAAAGTAATGGATCTGTAGAGACACGCGCCCTGACAAGTGCTCTCTTCGCATCAGTGTTGACGCTGCCTGCGGCACTTGCGCACGTCTCCCCGGACACTGTGCGGGAGGGACGTTTCTGTGAGACGTGAGGAGAAAGTACAAGGTCTTGACTTTGCTGTTGGAAGATGCTGTTATTCTCTGCCAGGTCTCGGGGCTCCGTTACTTAACGTTGCGGTGATCAAAATATTTGCTTTTTTCCTTGAGTCACCCGTGGCAGCTGAGCGACAGTCCGCCGGCGTGCTGCGAGTTACCCAGGGCGATAAGAGTAGCTCCCTGTCCCATGTCTCAGATCATCTCCCAGCTCGCTCCCTCCACTCTAGCTCCCATTCCCAGCCACTGGTGTCCACCTGGTATAGGTGTCACTATTCCTGAACGGCCCCCTGTTACTAACTACTCCCACTGCGTCGTAAGAGGGTAAGTCGATGCCGCAACCTACCTCCAACAGCTGGGCACATGGAACCGCTTAATCTGGGTTTGTGTGTGGTCAGGCTGCTGCAGTACCTTCTAGAGGGTGACGACTAAGGGGTCTATTCATGAAGCGGTGAAAAGAGCGGAGAAGTGAGCCAGAGGAGGAGTTGCCCATGGCAACTACGTATAATTTTAGAGAATGTGCTTGATAATTGTTACTTCTGTGCTGATTGGCTGCCATGGGCAACTCCTCCGCTGGCTTACTTCTCCACTCTTTTCTCTGCTTCATGAATAGACCCCTTATTCCTCGCCGGACGCTGTGACCCGTCTGCAGGGGTAGCGCAGTGGGCGGGTTCAGAGACACTGGGCTCAGTCTCAGGACAGCCAGCGAGCGGATAAGTGCTCGTGCTCATCTGGCAAATGCCGGGGCCTTGGAGCAAGCGGCTGACGTTCAGCGCTAATGTAATGCCGTAACAAGGACAGCGGGAGTACACAGCACACAGATGAGGGTCAGACGCTACACATCAGGGGGTCAGCTCACACAACAATAGTCTCTTTATATCAGTCCACATGCATGCACCCTGCAGCTGCTGGGGGAGGGGGTGGGGGGTCACACGTGGTACATGGTACAGTGGTAGGGGACTGTCACAGACAATTCCATACCTTTATCCAATAGGTACAGAAGTGTCCCCTTACATCCTCACTGCAGTCACACTAAACAGCTCTGCCGTGCCAGGAATTGGTAGCACCGATCGTCTTTTTCCCCCCGCAGAAATGCAAAGTAACATAATAGGACGTTTAAGACAAATTTTCGCTAAAAAAAAGAGTCTTGACGCTACCGAGTCACACGGCACTGACGCGTTATGTGTAAGAGGACACATCTGTAGGATGGGACCTATCCAGTAATCTCGCCGGGGCCTGCGATGTTCTGCCTCCATCTATCTATCCCGTCATATCTATGTATCTATGTATCTATGTATCTATCTATCTATCTATCTATCTATCTATCTATCTATCTATCTATCTATCTATCTATCTATCTATCTATCTATCTATCTATCTATCTATCTATCTATCCCGTCATATCTATCTATCTATTCTGTCATATCTATCTATCTATCTATCTATCTATCTATCTATCTATCTATCTATCTATCTATCTATCTATCTATCCCGTCATATCTATCTATCTATCTATCTATCTATTTTCAAAAAGCTTGCCCCGTCACTCCTCTGAAATAACTGGCTGTGGTGCCCTTCCTTGTGGACCAGCAGGCCCACCGGTATGCAGTCGAAAAGATTAGGTGGCACTCACAGACTTGTAATCAACGTGAAAACTCCGCTAGGAGATTTATTGTGCAAAACAAGTAACGTTTCGGGGACGTGTCCCCTTCCCCCTGAGGAAGGGGACACGTCCCCGAAACGTTACTTGTTTTGCACAATAAATCTCCTGGCGGAGTTTTCACGTTGATTACAAGTCTGTGAGTGCCACCTAATCTTTTCGACTATCTATCTATCTATCTATCTATCTATCTATCTATCTATCTATCTATCTATCTATCTAACTATCCCGTCATATCTATCTATCTATCTATCTAGTCATATCTATCTATCTATCTATCTATCTATCTATCTATCTATCTATCTATCTATCTATCTATCTATCTATCTATCTAATCTGTGCTTCTGTATGCAGTGGCTGCATTTGGGTGGCCTGCGCACACGCTTCCCTGTACTACTGCAGAGCTTTATGTATGAGCGGCCCCCATAGAGGCGCCTGTCTGAGGTGACCGCCTGAAGTGGCGTGTCTCTTCCCTGTACTACTGCAGAGCTTTATGTATGAGCGGCCCCCATAGAGGCGCCTGTCTGAGGTCTCCGCCTGAAGTGGTGTCTCTTCCCTGTACTACTGCAGAGCTTTATGTATGAGCGGCCCCCATAGAGGCGCCTGTCTGAGGTGACCACCTGAAGTGGCGTGTCTCTACCCTGTACTACTGCAGAGCTTTATGTATGAGCGGCCCCCATAGAGGCGCCTGTCTGAGGTCTCCGCCTGAAGTGGTGTCTCTTCCCTGTACTACTGCAGAGCTTTATGTATGAGCGGCCCCCATAGAGGCGCCTGTCTGAGGTGACCGCCTGAAGTGGCGTGTCTCTTCCCTGTACTACTGCAGAGCTTTATGTATGAGCGGCCCCCATAGAGGCGCCTGTCTGAGGTCTCCGCCTGAAGTGGCGTGTCTCTACCCTGTACTACTGCAGAGCTTTATGTATGAGCGGCCCCCATAGAGGCGCCTGTCTGAGGTCTCCGCCTGAAGTGGCGTGTCTCTTCCCTGTACTACTGCAGAGCTTTATGTATGAGGGGCCCCCATAGAGGCGCCTGTCTGAGGTCTCCGCCTGAAGTGGCGTGTCTCTTCCCTGTACTACTGCAGAGCTTTATGTATGAGGGGCCCCCATAGAGGCGCCTGTCTGAGGTCTCCGCCTGAAGTGGTGTCTCTTCCCTGTACTACTGCAGAGCTTTATGTATGAGCGGCCCCCATAGAGGCGCCTGTCTGAGGTCTCCGCCTGAAGTGGCGTGTCTCTTCCCTGTACTACTGCAGAGCTTTATGTATGAGCGGCCCCCATAGAGGCGCCTGTCTGAGGTCTCCGCCTGAAGTGGTGTCTCTTCCCTGTACTACTGCAGAGCTTTATGTATGAGCGGCCCCCATAGAGGCGCCTGTCTGAGGTCTCCGCCTGAAGTGGTGTCTCTTCCCTGTACTACTGCAGAGCTTTATGTATGAGGGGCCCCCATAGAGGCGCCTGTCTGAGGTCTCCGCCTGAAGTGGCGTGTCTCTTCCCTGTACTACTGCAGAGCTTTATGTATGAGGGGCCCCCATAGAGGCGCCTGTCTGAGGTCTCCGCCTGAAGTGGTGTCTCTTCCCTGTACTACTGCAGAGCTTTATGTATGAGCGGCCCCCATAGAGGCGCCTGTCTGAGGTCTCCGCCTGAAGTGGCGTGTCTCTACCCTGTACTACTGCAGAGCTTTATGTATGAGCGGCCCCCATAGAGGCGCCTGTCTCCGTATATGCAGGCTATATGCAGAATGCAACAGGTAAAATCCTGTTTAATGGGTAATAATTTGTGACGGCCCCAGAATCACCCGAGTGCCTGTACTCCACCCTACTCTCCCATCCCTGTATCTCCCCTTATCACTCACTGTATCTCTCCATCTCTCTGCTCCATCCCCCTCCTTCTATTGTTTACATGTAGAAGTGATGATGTCACTGTAGTTACCCGGCAACCTTACGGATAAATCGGGGCGAGTGGGTGGTTGCTAGGGAACGTGTTCTCTGGTTTCCATGGTTACAGAGCATCTGGCTCTGTGTGCATGATACGCTCGGACCATTGCACTCTTTACAAAGGTAATATCTTCTGGGAGACCGTGCCGCACCACAGGGCAGGATATAGGGGCATCCAAATACCTCCTCATCTTCTGCCCCACACCCCAATCCCTCATCATGTTTGCCCGCCCCTGGCAATCGTCGCTGGGGGTAACATCAGTCTCCTAGCAACAGTGTTCAATGGATGGAGAGCTGGTTACCATAGCAACAATGCACTCTGTCGCCTCAGGACCAGCAAATAAGCCCATGAGTGGTCGAGTCATAACAGTCTATTAACCTCTCTGTCCAACCCCAGACTGTGACCCCTTCCCTGCCAGGGGCCTATATATACCATCACTGCCAGAGACCCTATATACCCCATCACTGCCAGAGATCCTATATACCCCATCACTGCCAGAGATCCTATACACCCCATCACTGCCAGAGACCCTATACACCCCATCACTGCCAGAAACCCTATATACCCCATCACTGCCAGATACCCTATATACCCCATCACTGCCATAGACCCTATATACCCCACCACTGCCAGAGACCCTATACACCCCATCACTGCCAGAGACCCTATATACCCCGTCACTGCCATAGACCCTATATACCCCATCACTGCCAGATACCCTATATACCCCATCACTGCCATAGACCCTATATACCCCACCACTGCCAGAGACCCTATATACCCCATCACTGCCAGAGACCCTATATACCCCATCACTGCCAGAAACCCTATACACCCCATCACTGCCAGAGACCCTATATCACTGCCAGAGACCCTATATACCCCATCACTGCCAGAAACCCTATACACCCCATCACTGCCAGAGACCCTATATACCCCATCACTGCCATAGACCCTATATACCCCATCACTGTCAGATACCCTATATACCCCATCACTGCCATAGACCCTATATACCCCACCACTGCCAGAGACCCTATATACCCCATCACTGCCAGATACCCTATATACCCCATCACTGCCAGAAACCCTATACACCCCATCACTGCCAGAGACCCTATATACCTTATCACTGCCATAGACCCTATATACCCCATCACTGCCAGAAACCCTATACACCCATCACTGCCATAGACCCTATATACCCCATCACTGCCAGAAACCCTATATACCCCTTCTCTGACAGAGACCCTATATACCCTTTCTCTGCCAGAGACCCTATACACCCCATCACTATCAGAGACCCTATATACCCCTTCTCTGCCAGAGACCCTATATACTCTTTCTCTGCCAGAGACCCTATATACCCCATCACTGCCATATACCCTATATACCACATCACTGCCAGAGACCCTATATACCCCATCACTGCCATAAACCCTATACACCCCATCACTGCCAGAGGCCCTATATACCCCATCACTGCCATAGACCCTATATACCCCATCACTGCCAGAAACCCTATATACCCATCACTGCCAGAGACCCTATATACCCCTTCTCTGCCAGAGACCCTATATACCCTTTCTCTGCCAGAGACCCTATATACCCCATCACTGCCAGATACCCTATACACCCCATCACTGCCAGAGACCCTATACACCCCATCACTGCCAGAGACCCTATATACCCCATCACTGACAGAAACCCTATATACCCCATCACTGCCAGAGACCCTATATACCCCTTCTCTGCCAGAGACCCTATATTCCCTTTCTCTGCCAGATACCCTATACACCCCATCACTGCCAGAGACCCTATATACCCCATCACTGCCAGAGACCCTATATACCCCATCACTGCCAGAGACCCTATACACCCATCACTGCCAGAAACCCTATACACCCCATCACTGCCATAGACCCTATATACCCCATCACTGCCAGAAACCCTATATACCCATCACTGCCTGAGACCCTATATACCCCTTCTCTGCCAGAGACCCTATACACCCTTTCTCTGCCAGAGACCCTATACACCCCATCACTGCCAGAGACCCTATATACCCCTTCTCTGACAGAGACCCTATATACCATTTCTCTGCCAGAGACCCTATATACCCCATCACTTCCAGATACCCTATATACCCCTTCACTGCCAGAGACCCTATACACCCCATCACTGCCAGAGACCCTATATACCCCATCACTGCCAGAAACCCTATATACCCCATCACTGCCATAGACCCTATATACCCCTTCTCTGCCAGAGACCCTATGTTCCCTTTCTCTGCCAGAGACCCTATACACCCCATCACTGCCAGAGACCCTATATACTCCTTCTCTGACAGAGGCCCTGTGACAGGACGGTACCGTACGAAAGCACTCGCCGCTTTCGCGTCCCGTTGGCTGCGCACAGAATGGAAGGTCAAGCCGCACGAGGCCTGACCACATAGGGGATTCCGGCTTACCGTCAGTAACCGCCTGTTACTGACTCCACCCACTGCGCTGTGGGCGGGTTCTCGCTGCCACCACCAAACTCCTAACCTGCCGTGGCGTTTGAAACCACGGTTCTGCTCTGTATGTGCCGACGCACTACCTTACCACAGCTGTGTGGTGCTGACGAATCCCCACTAGCCACTTGCTAGGCCTCTACCGGTAGCTGGCGGAAGGCGGAGCTTGGAGACGCTAGGTGCTTCCCTGGACAGCCGGAGGACGGGGCTAGGTTTGGCCTAACCCTGTTGGTCACAAGATGAAGCAGTCTTCTTGAGGCAAAGATGTTTATTGCTCAATAACTTTTAAAAAGGCTCCTCCCTATTGCTAGGGGTAACAGTATACAATCAGATGTTTTCAGCAGAATAAGATGGAATAATAACTACAACTCTGGAGGCACGCAGGTCTCCTTTTTATGTCAGTTTTCCACATAGTACCACAGGGGGGTAAGCCCTCCCTGTCTTCTCCAACCAATCAGGTTATTTTACAAAATACCAATAAATAAATTACATTTCAAAAGGAGGTAAGTGCAATAAAACAATATCCTCCTTCCTGTCACCCAGACAACGTTTGGTATCAGATTAGCATTCACTATTGATAAATTTATCACATCTTCAAAATACAGATGTTTCTGGTCATTCACATCTTCAGGCAATCCCAGTCTTTGAGATTACAACAGGAATGGCTACAATACAAACAAACAGTCTTCCTTCCTGTATCTGCCATTCAGGGATCGTATATCAAATCGCCTACATGAAACAAGTTCCAAGCCCATGGACCCAGTGATTAGCATCTCTCTCTAAGGAACTTACACATCAAAAGGTATTGTCCTTCACACCTCTCTGATAGGACAGGCCCATTAGCATGCCACTTCCTAGGTGAGAAGCTTCCAAGCCATTTGTCCACAAACGTAAATGCATTTTAAAACCAACACAGCTTACACATTCCTTCTAAGTGCTGGCATTTGCATGCAATGTAAATGTGCAATCTTACAACTGTGCCTATTGCCTTAAATATAACATTGGTGAAAACACAGTATTAAATATATTTTTAAATACCCGGTGCCTAGCACCCACACTACATTTAAAGATGGCAACTAGCGCCAGTGCACAGTTTAAAAGTGGCACCAAGAGCCCAGTGTCCTCCTAATGGCGCCGGGCACTAGGGGTTAACCCCTTCAGTGCCGCGGCTGCCATTACACGTGTGGCTGGTTAGTCTCTCCGGCCACAGGCCCTATATACCCTTTCTCTGCCAGAGACCCTATATACCCCATCACTGCCAGAGACCCTATATACCCCATCACTGCCAGAGACCCTATATACCCCATCACTGCCAGAGACCCTATATACCCTTTCTCTGCCAGAGACCCTATATATACTTTTTCTGTTGGTGTCCCTATATACCCTTTCTCTACCAGAGGACATATATATATATACCCTTTCTCTGACAGAGACCCTATATAACCCTTCACTGACAGAGACCCTATATACCCATTCTCTGCCAGAGACCCCATATATCCTTTCTCTGACAGAGACCCTATAGACCAATGCCAGAAACCCCATAGACCCCTTCACTGCCAGATACCCTATATACCCTTTATCTGCCGGATACCCTATATACCTCATCAGTGGCAGAGACCCTATATACCCCTTCACTGCTAGAGAACCCTTCGCTGCTAGAGACCACATATTCCCTTTTTCTACCAGACACCCTATATACCCTCTCTCTGCTAGATACCCTTTATACCCTTTCTCTGTCAGATACCCTATATAGCTTTTCTCTGCCAGACACCCTATATAACCTTTCTCTGCCAGAGAGCCTATATACCCTTCTCTGCCAGAGACCCTATATACCCATTCACTTCCAGAGACCCCATATACCCTTCACTGTTAAAGACCCTATATACTGTTTCTCTGCTGGAGTCCTTATATACCCTTTCTCTGCCAGAGACCCTATGTACCCTATCACTGCCAGAGACCCTATATATGCCATCACTGCTAGGGACCCTGTATGCCCCCTTCACTGTCACTATATACACTTTCTCTGCGAGAGACCCTACATACCCTATATAACCGTTCTCTACCAGAGACCCTACATACCCTTTCTCTGCCAAGACCCCATAGACCCCTTCACTGCCAGAAACCCTATATAGCCTTTCTCTGCCGGAGTCCCTATATACCCTTTCTCTGCCATAGACCCTATAGACCACTTCCCTGCCAAAGACACCATAGACCCCTTCACTGCCAGAGACCCTATAGACGCTTTTTAGGACAGAGACCCTATAGACCCCCTTCACTGCCAGAGACCCTATATACCACACAACAGCCAGAGACCCTATATACCACATAACAGTCAGGAACCCTATATATCCATTACAGCTAGAGACACTATATACCCCATCACAAACAGAGGACCTATATACCACATCACAGCCAGAGGACCTATATACCACACAACTGCCAGAGACCCTATATACCACATAACAGCCAGAGACCCTATATACCACATCACAACCAGAGATCCTATATACCACATCACAGCCAGAGACCCTATATACCACATCACAACCAGAGATCCTATATACCACATCACAACCAGAGACCCTATATACCACATCACAGCCAGAGACCCTATATACCACATCACAAACAGAGACCCTATATACCACATCACAGCCAGAGACCCTATATACCACATCTCAGCCAGAGACCCTATATACCACATCACAAACAGAGATCCTATATACCACATCACAGCCAGAGACCCTATATACCACATCACAACCAGAGACCCTATATACCACATCACAGCCAGAGACCCTATATACCACATCACAGCCAGAGACCCTATATACCACATCACAGCCAGAGACCCTATATACCACATCACAGCCAGAGACCCTATATACCACATCACAAACAGAGATCCTATATACCACATCACAGCCAGAGACCCTATATACCACATCACAACCAGAGACCCTATATACCACATCACAACCAGAGATCCTATATACCACAGCACAAACAGAGATCCTATATACCACATCACAAACAGAGATCCTATATACCACATCACAGCCAGAGACCCTATATACCACATCACAGCCAGAGACCCTATATACCACATCACAGCCAGAGACCCTATATACCACATCACAGCCAGAGACCCTATATACCACATCACAACCAGAGTACCTATATACCACATCACAGCCAGAGACCCTATATACCACCTCACAGCCAGAGACCCTATATACCACCTCACAGCCAGAGACCCTATATACCACCTCACAGCCAGAGACCCTATATACCACATCACAGCCAGAGACCCTATATACCACATCACAGCCAGAGACCCTATATACCACATCACAGCCAGAGACCCTATATACCACATCACAGCCAGAGACCCTATATACCACATCACAGCCAGAGACCCTATATACCACATCACAGCCAGAGTACCTATATACCACATCACAGCCAGAGACCCTATATACCACATCACAGCCAGAGACCCTATATACCACATCACAGCCAGAGACCCTATATACCACATCACAGCCAGAGACCCTATATACCACATCACAGCCAGAGACCCTATATACCACATCACAGCCAGAGACCCTATATACCACATCACAGCCAGAGACCCTATATACCACATCACAGCCAGAGACCCTATATACCACATCACAGCCAGAGACCCTATATACCACATCACAGCCAGAGACCCTATATACCACATCACAGCCAGAGACCCTATATACCACATCACAGCCAGAGACCCTATATACCACATCACAGCCAGAGATGTACATTTTCTTAATTAAAAGAGAACTGAAGGTAAAGTTGCAGGTGTTACTGTCAGAGATCAGTAAGTCTGGGTCAGTCCTGTCACTAGTACAGCACGCTCTGTCCTGAACATCACACTGCACTCCTGTGGTTACATAATTAATGAGAAGGGTGTTTTAATTATCAGTTCATTATTTATGGCCAGAATATTGCAACAAGAAAATAGAGTGGAGGCTTCAGGAGCTGAACATTGTGTCACTCTGCCAGGTGTGAGACCTGTGTGATAACGGTGTGATGTGTGGGGGATAGTGGTGTGATGTGTGGGGGATAGCGGTGTGATGTGTGGGGGATAGCGGTGTGATGTGTGGAGGATAGTGGTGTGATGTGTGGGGGATAGCGGTGTGATGTGGGGGGGATAGTGGTGTGATGTGGGGGGGATAGTGGTGTGATCAGGGATAGCGGTGTGATGTGTGGGGGATAGCGGTGTGTGGGGGATAGCGGTGTGATGTGTGGGGGATAGCGGTGTGATGTGTGGGGGATAGCGGTGTGATGTGTGGGGGATAGTGGTGTGATGTGTGGGGGATAGTGGTGTGATGTGTGGGGGATAGTGGTGTGATGTGTGAGGGATAGCGGTGTGATGTGTGGGGGATAGCGGTGTGATGTGGGGGGGATAGTGGTGTGATGTGTGGGGGATAGTGGTGTGATCAGGGATAGCGGTGTGATGTGTGGGGGATAGCGGTGTGATGTGTGGGGGATAGTGGTGTGATGTGTGGGGGATAGCGGTGTGATGTGTGGGGGATAGTGGTGTGATGTGTGGGGGATAGCGGTGTGATGTGTGGGGGATAGCGGTGTGATGTGTGGGGGATAGCGGTGTGATGTGTGGGGGATAGTGGTGTGATGTGGGGGGGATAGTGGTGTGATCAGGGATAGCGGTGTGATGTGTGGGGGATAGTGGTGTGATGTGTGGGCGATAGCGGTGTGATGTGTGGGGATAGTGGTGTGATGTGTGGGGATAGTGGTGTGATGTGTGAGGGATAGCGGTGTGATGTGTGGGGGATAGCGGTGTGATGTGGGGGGGATAGTGGTGTGATGTGTGGGGGATAGTGGTGTGATCAGGGATAGCGGTGTGATGTGTGGGGGATAGCGGTGTGATGTGTGGGGGATAGCGGTGTGATGTGTGGGGGATAGCGGTGTGATGTGTGGGGGGATAGTGGTGTGATGTGGGGGGGATAGTGGTGTGATCAGGGATAGCGGTGTGATGTGTGGGGGATAGTGGTGTGATGTGTGGGGGATAGCGGTGTGATGTGTGGGGGATAGCGGTGTGATGTGTGGGGGGATAGTGGTGTGATGTGGGGGGGATAGTGGTGTGATCAGGGATAGCGGTGTGATGTGTGGGGGATAGTGGTGTGATGTGTGGGCGATAGCGGTGTGGGGATAGTGGTGTGATGTGTGGGGATAGTGGTGTGATGTGTGAGGGATAGCGGTGTGATGTGTGGGGGATAGCGGTGTGATGTGGGGGGGATAGTGGTGTGATGTGGGGGGGGATAGTGGTGTGATGTGTGGGGGATAGTGGTGTGATCAGGGATAGCGGTGTGATGTGTGGGGGATAGCGGTGTGATGTGTGGGGGATAGCGGTGTGATGTGTGGGGGATAGCGGTGTGATGTGTGGAGGATAGTGGTGTGATGTGTGAGGGATAGCGGTTTGATGTGTGGGGGATAGCGGTGTGATGTGTGGGGGATAGCGGTGTGATGTGTGAGGGATAGTGGTGTGATGTGTGGGGGATAGTGGTGTGATCAGGGATAGCGGTGTGATGTGTGGGGGATAGCGGTGTGATGTGTGGGGGATAGCGGTGTGATGTGTGGGGATAGTGGTGTGATGTGTGGGGATAGTGGTGTGATGCGTGGGGATAGTGGTGTGATGTGTGGGGGATAGTGGTGTGATGTGTGGGGGATAGTGGTGTGATGTGTGGGGGATAGTGGTGTGATGTGTGGGGGATAGCGGTGTGATGTGTGGGGGATAGCGGTGTGATGTGTGGGGGATAGCGGTGTGATGTGGGGGGGATAGCGGTGTGATGTGGGGGGGATAGTGGTGTGATGTGGGGGGGATAGTGGTGTGATGTGTGGGGGGGATAGTGGTGTGATGTGTGGGGGATAGCGGTGTGATGTGTGGGGGATAGCGGTGTGATGTGTGGGGGATAGTGGTGTGATGTGTGGGGGATAGTGGTGTGATGTGTGGGGCATCTACAGCTCTTCTCACACTTATGTCTTAATTACAAGCTGAATTGTTAATTAGGACAAGAATAGAACACCTATGAGAAGCAACATCATAAAATGATACACGGTGTGACACAGTTACCATGATATACTGATAATATGTGACACCATGATAGATACAAAGTGACACCATGATACACTGATACAATGTGACACCATGATACACTGATACAATGTGACACCATGATACACTGATACAATGTGACACCATGATACACTGATACAATGTGACACCATGATACACTGATATAATGTGACACCATGATACACTGATACAATGTGACACCATGATACACTGACACAATGTGACACCATGATACACTGATACAATGTGACACCATGATACACTGATACAGTGTGGCATCATGATATACTGATACAATGTGACACCATGATACACTGATACAGTGTGACACCATGATACACTGATACAGTGTGACACCATGATACACTGATACAGTGTGACACCATGATACACTGATATAATGTGACACCATGATACACTGATACAATGTGACACCATGATACACTGATACAATGTGACACAATGAAACACTGATACAGTGTGACACCAAGATACACTGATACAGTGTGACACCATGATACACTGATACAATGTGACACCATGATACACTGATACAATGTGATACCATGATACACTGATACAATGCAACACCATGATACACTGATACAATGTGATACCATGAAACATTGATACAGTGTGGCACCATGATACACTGATACAGTGTGACACAATGATACACTGATACATTGTGACACCAAGATACGCTGATACAATATGGCACCATAATACACTAATACAGTGTGACACCATGAAACACTAATACAATGTGACACCATGATACACTGATACAATATGACACTGATACAATGTGGCACCATGATACACTGATACAATGCGACACCATGGAACACTGACACCGATACAGTACAATGTGACATGCTACACTGATACTGTGATACAATGCAACACCATGATACACTGACACTATCACACAATGTGACATCTTGTTACACTGACATTGTGATACACTGATTATAATGTGATGCATTGATATATGAACACTCTGATATATATGTATATGTGTGTGTGTATATATATATATATATATATATATATATATATATATATATGTGTGTGTGTGTGTATATATAGTACTGTACAAACGTCTTAGCCAGGTGTGGAAAACATGCTGAACAGTAAGAATGCTTTCACAGGCAGAAGTGTTAATAGTTTATTTTTATCAATTAACAAAATACAAAGTGAATGAACAGAAGAGAAATGTAAATCACAGCAGTATTTGGTGTGACCTCCCTTTGCCATCACTCGGCAGGGAGGTTGTTCCAAACATCTTGGAGAAGTATCCACAGATGTTCTGTGGCTGTAGCTTGCTCGGTTCCTTCTGTCTCTTCATACAATACCAGACAGACTCAATGATGTTGACATCAGGGCTCTGTGGAGGCTGTATCATCACTTCCAGGTCTCCTTGTTCTTCATTGTGCTGAAGATAGTTCTTAATGACATTGACTGTATGTTTGGGGCCGTTGTCCTCCTGCAGAATAAATGTGGAGCCAGACACCTCCCTGATGGTACTGCATGATGGATAAGTATCTGGCTGTATTTATCAGCATTGAGGACACCATTAATCCTGACCAAATCCCCAACTCCAGTTGGTGAAACGCTGGCCCAAACTTGCAAGGAGCCTCCACCGTGCTCACTGTTGCCTGCAGACACTCATTATTTTACCGCTTTACAGCCCTTCTGTTACAGCCAAATATTTCCCATTGTGACCCATCAGTCCAGAGCACCTGCCACCATTTTTCTGCACCCAGTTCCTATGTTTTCCTGCATAGTTAAGTCGATCGGCCTTGTTTCCACGTGGAAGGTATGGCTTTTTGGCCGCAATTCTTCCATGAAGACCACTTGTGACCAGAGTTCTCCGAACAGTAGACGGGTGTACCTGGGTCCCACTGGTTTCTGTAGGTTCTGAGCTGATGGCACTGCTGGACATCTTCTGATTTTCAAGGGAAGTAAGCATGATGTGTCTTTCATCTGATGCACTAAGTTTCCTTAGCCAAACACTGTGTCTGTGGTCCTCAACATGCCCGTTTCTTTGTGCGTCAATGCTGAGAAATACAGGCAGGTACTTATCCATCATACAGTACCATCAGGGAAGCGTCTAAATGGCTTTAAATTCTACAGCAGGACAACGACCCCAAACATACAGCCAATGTCATTAAGAACTATTTTCAGCTAAAGAAGAATAAGGAGTACTGGAAGTGATGATACGGCCCCTACAGAGCCCTGATCTCAACATCATCTCGTGTCTGTCTGGTATTAAGGATCCGAGCAAGCTACATCCACAGAAGATCTGTGGTCACTTCTCCAAGATGTTTGGAACAACCTCCCTGCCGAGCTCCTTCAAATACTGTGTGCAAGTGTACCTAGAAGAATTGATGCTGGTTTGAAGGCAAAGGGAGGTCACACCAAATACTGATTTTGATTTCTCTTCTGTACATTCACTTTGCATTTTGTTAACTGATAAAAATAAACTATTAACACTTCTACCTTTGAAAGCATTCTTACATTGCAGCATTATTTCCACACACGCCTAAAACTTTTGCACAGTACTCTGTATATACTTAAATATAGCAATTTTTTTTTTCCAGATGAACCGACCAATTCAAGTAAAACCGGCAGACAGTGAAAGTCGAGGAGGTAGATATCTATATAACTCAACCTCTTATATATATCTCACGTCTCCTCCTGTATATATCACCCATCCTCTTATATGTATCTCACGTCTCCTCCTGTATATATCACCCATCCTCTTATATGTATCTCACGTCTCCTCCTGTATATATCACCCATCCTCTTATATGTATCTCACGTCTCCTCCTGTATATATCACCCATCCTCTTATATGTATCTCACGTCTCCTCCTGCGTATATCACCCATCCTCTTATATGTATCTCACGTCTCCTCCTGTATATATCACCCATCCTCTTATATGTATCCGTCGCTGCACATCTCCCTACCACTCTCCGCCCACTTACAGACCGCCGCCTATATTACATTACTGGTATATGTATAACGCCCGTGTTCTTCGTGCTGTACAGAGGACCGGAAGCTCTTTGTCGGGATGCTGGGGAAGCAGCAGACGGATGAGGACGTGCGGAGAATGTTTGAACCCTTTGGAAATATAGATGAATGTACCGTACTGCGGGGGCCGGATGGGACCAGCAAAGGTATCTCTATCACATCTCACTGTAATTTTATACTTCTGGCCAGTTCCTCTGTCTGGAAGGCTCATTTACTTACATTTTATTTACATACAAAATGCGCTCTGGACTACAGCAACCAATCAACAATTCTGATACATCTGCCTTGCGCAAGTTAGACAATGCGCCTCATTTGAGAGGCAGAAAGCGGCGGATGTGCATCGCAATAGTCTGTAGGCAGCGCTGTGCGCATTTCACCGTCACGCCTAACAACAACACACTGGCCGGGCTAGTCCTCACAGATATCCACATGTATGACTCGACAACATGATATCCACATGCGTGACTCTGCAACATGATATCCACATGCGTGACTCGGCAACATGATATCCACATGCGTGACTCGGCAACATGATATCCACATGCGTGACTCAGCAACATGATGTCCACATGCGTGACTCAGCAACATATTATCCACATGCATGACTGGGCAACATGATATCCACATGCGTGACTCAGCAACATATTATCCACATGCGTGACTCTGCAGCATATTATCCACATGTGTGACTCGGCAACATGATTTCCACATGCGTGACTCGGCAACATGATATCCACATGCGTGACTCGGCAACGTGATTTCCAAATGCGTGACTCGGCAACATGATTTCCACATGCGTGACTCAGCAACATGATATCCACATGCGTGACTCAGCAACATGATATCCACATGCGTGACTCGGCAACATGATATCCACGTGCGTGTCTTAGCAACATGATATCTACATGTGTGACTCAGCAACATAATATCCACGTGCGTGTCTTAGCAACATGATATCCACATGCGTGACTCGCTAACATATTATCCACATGCGTGACTCGGCAACATGATATCCACATGCATGACTCGGCAACATGATATCCACATGCGTGACTCGGCAACATGATATCCACATGCGTGACTCGGCAACCTATTATCCAAACGCGTGACTTGGAAACATGATCTCCACATGCGGAACTCGGCAACATGATATCCACATGCGTGACTCTGCAACATATTATCCACATGCGTAACTCGGCAACATGATATCCACATGCGTGACTCTGCAACATATTATCCACATGCGTGACTCAGCAACATATTATCCACATACGTGACTCTGCAGCATATTATCCACATGCGTGACTCGGCAGCATATTATCCACATGCGTGACTCGGCAACATATTATCCACATGCGTTACTCTGCAGCATATTATCCACATGCGTGACTCGGCAACATGATTTTAACATGCGTGACTTGGAAACATGATATCCACATGCGTGACTCGGAAGCATGATATCCACATGCGTGACTGCAACATATTATCCACATGCGTGACTCGCCAGCATATTATCCACATGCGTGACTCTGCAACATATTATCCACATGCGTGACTCGGCAACATATTATCCACATGCGTGACTCTGCAGCATATTATCCACATGCGTGACTCGGCAACATATCCACATGCGTGACTCTGCAACATATTATCCACATGCGTGACTCTGCAACATATTATCCACATGCGTGACTCTGCAACATATTATCCATATGCGTGACTCTGCAACATATTATCCACATGCGTACACAATGAGCCTCCTCCGAGTTCTCCTCCGTCACACAGACCTACACAGACCAGGGCTGGCGTATTGAAGTAAATACTTTCATCATTATTTTGAGGTACTTTGAGGCTGTTTATTTGTCACCCAAATAATGACATGTAATTATTGGTCCAATTAAGCTAATTGATAACTTCCACATGCCTATCTCGTCATTTAGAAGAGTGTCCAAGGGATTCTCGACACTTCTGCCTGACAGTAGATATTTCCCGACCTCTCCCCTGCTCAGGGGGTGCGGACACCCACAGGCGAACCTTCCCTGAGAAAGGAATTGTGGCCTCGCACCTCTCTGAGCGCCCCCCTTAGCAGCAGACCCCCCATGCGTGTGATGGCTGTGCTGTGCTGTATTGCTGTGCTGTCGGTGTGTAGTAATGTGGTATCTCCCATACTTAGGTTGTGCATTTGTGAAGTTTCAGACACACACGGAAGCTCAGGCTGCCATTAATACTCTGCACGGGAGCCGGACCCTGCCGGTAAGACCAGCCGTGTCTCCACTACCTGCCAGCCACGTGTGTTTGTGTGTGTGTGTGTGGGCATCACATGGAATATGCCGTAGGGGTGGGGTGGGGGGGTATATAGAAAATGTAGTGCTCAGGCTTATTCAACTGTCAGTGCAGCCCACCGCTGTATTATGTCAGTGCTGCCCCCCGGTGGCTGACTGTGTGATGTACTGTAACTATTGCCTGGTGATGTCACTGCTCACAGGGCAATAATACAGACCCCCCCGATAGAGACCATGTCTGTGTCACAGTGCTGTAGATGATCCCACCCTGAGATACTCATGTACTCTGTGCTGTGTGATAGGATAGTATACTCTCTGCTGTGTGTGTGTGTGTGTGTGTGTGTGTGTGTGTGTGTGTGTGTGTGTCTGTGTTAGGATGGTATACTCTGTGCTGTGTGTGTGATAGGATGGTATACTCTGTGCCGTGTGTGTGATAGGATGGTATACTCTGTGCTGTGTGTGTGATAGGATAGTATAGTGTGTGTGTGTGTGTGTGTGTGTGTGTGTGTGTGTGTGTGTGTGTGTGTGATAGGATGGTATACTCTGTGCTGTGTGTGTGATAGGATAGTATACTCTGTGCTGTGTGTGATAGGATGGTATACTCTGCGCTGTGTGTGTGATAGGATGGTATACTCTGTGCTGTGTGTGATAGGATGGTATACTCTGCGCTGTGTGTGTGATAGGATAGAATACTCTGTGCTGTGTGTGTGTGTGTGATAGGATGGTATACTCTGTGCTGTGTGTGTGATAGGATAGTATACTCTGTGCTGTGTGTGATAGGATGGTATACTCTGTGCTGTGTGTGTGTGTGTGTGTGTGTGTGTGTGTGTGTGTGTGTGTGTGTGTGTGTGTGTGTGTGTGTGTGTGTGTGTGTGTGATCGGATGGTATACTCTGTGCTGTGTGTGATAGGATGGTATACTCTGTGCTGGTTGTGATAGGATAGTATACTCTGTGCTGTGTGTGATAGGATAGTATACTCTGTGCTGTTTGTGATATGATGGTATACTCTGTGCTGTGTATGTGTGTGTGTGTGTGTGTGTGTGTGTGTGTGTGTGTGTGTGTGTGTGTGTGTGTGTGTGTGTGTGTGTGTGTGTGACAGGATGGTATACTCTGTGCTGGGTATGATATGCTATACTCTATGTTGGGTGATATTTGGTGGTATACTCTGTGCTGGGTGTGATATGATGGTATACTCTGTGCTGGGTGTGATATGATGGTATACTCTGCTGTATATAATATGGTGGTATACTCTGTGCTGTGTATAATATGGTGGTATACTCTGCTGTGTGTAATATGAAGGTATCCTCTGTGCTGGGTGTGATATGACAATATACTCAGTGCTGTGTATAATATGTTGGTATACTCTGTGCTGTGTATAATATGGTGGTATACTCTGTGCTGTGTATAATACGGTGGTATACTCTGTGCTGTGTGTTGTATGATGGTATACTCTGTGCTGTGTATAATATGGTGGTATACTCTGTGATGTGTGTTATATGGTGGTATACTCTGTGCTGTGTATAATATGGTGGTATACTCTGCTGTGTGTAATATGAAGGTATCCTCTGTGCTGGGTGTGATATGACAATATACTCCGTGCTGTGTATAATATGTTGGTATACTCTGTGCTGTGTATAATATGGTGGTATACTCTGTGCTGTGTATAATACGGTGGTATACTCTGTGCTGTGTGTTATATGATGGTATACTCTGTGCTGTGTATAATATGGTGGTATACTCTGTGATGTGTGTTATATGATGGTATACTCTGTGCTGTGTATAATATGGTGGTATACTCTGTGCTGTGTCTTATATGATGGTATGCTCTGTGCTGTGTGTTATATGATGGTATACTCTGTGCTGTGTGTTATATGATGGTATACTCTGTGCTGTGTATAATATGGTGGTATACTCTGTGCTGTGTATAATGGGATCCGGTCTGAAGATTGACAGTGTCTAGGTCGACAATGTTTAGGTCGACCACTGTAGGTCGACAGTCACTAGGTCGACATGGATGTAAGGTCGACAGGGTTTCTAGGTCGACATGTGCTAGGTCAACAGGTCTAAAGGTCGACATGAGTTTTTCAATTTTTTTTATTTTTTTTATTTTTTCATACTTAACGATCCACGTGGACTACGATTGGAACGGTAAAGTGTGCCGAGCGAAGCGGTAGCGGAGCGAAGGCACCATACCTTTAGACCGGTCGACCTAGCACATGTCGACCTAGAAACCCTGTCGACCTTCCATCCATGTCGACCTAGTGACTGTCGACCTATAGTGGTCGACCTAAACATTGTCGACCTAGACACTGTCGATTTGATGAACCGCACCCGTGTATAATATGGTGGTATACTCTGTGCTGTGTATAATATGGTGGTATACTCTGTGCTGTGTGTTATATGATGGTATACTCTCTGCTGTATATAATATGGTGGTATACTCTGTGCTGTGTATAATATGGTGGTATACTCTGTGCTGTGTTTTATATGATGGTATACTCTGCTGGATGTGTAATATGGCGGTATACTCTGTGCTGTGTGTAATATGGCGGTATACTCTGTGCTGAGTGTGATATGACAATATACTCTGTGCTGTACAGGGAGCCTCCTCCAGTCTGGTAGTAAAGTTTGCAGACACGGAGAAGGAGCGAGGACTCCGCAGGATGCAGCAAGTAGCCAATCAGCTTGGGATGTTCAGTCCGATCGCCCTCCAGTTTGGAGCGTATAGCGCCTATACACAGGCAGTAAGTGACCAGGTGAATTCAGCGCCCTCTTTTTATCCTCAATTATCTGTGTATGACATCATCATTGTGACATCACTGATCATCACATGCTCAGAACTTACATCATTGTCTGACATCTGCACCGTAAAGTGACATCATCGCTCCCTAATAGTCTGACCTCACCGCTCCCTAATAGCCTGACCTCACCGCTCCCTAATAGCCTGACCTCACCGCTCCCTAATAGCCTGACCTCACCGCTCCGTAATAGCCTGACCTCACCGCTCCCTAATAGCCTGACCTCACCGCTCCGTAATAGTCTGACCTCACCGCTCCCTAATAGTCTAACCTCACCGCTTCCTAGTAGTCTGACCTCACCGCTCCCTAATAGTCTCACCTCAACGCTCCCTAATAGCCTGACCTCACCGCTCCCTAGTAGTGTTACCTCACTGCTCCCTAATAGTCCGACCTCACCGCTCCCTAATAGTTTAACCTCACTTATCCCTAATAGTCCAACCTCACCGCTCCCTAATAGTCTGACCTCAGTGATCCCTAATAGTCTGACCTCAGTGATCCCTAATAGTCCGACCTCACCGCTCCCTAATAGTTTAACCTCACTTATCCCTAATAGTCCAACCTCACCGCTCCCTAATAGTCTGACCTCAGTGATCCCTAATAGTCTGACCTCAGTGATCCCTAATAGTCCGACCTCACCGCTCCCTAATAGTTTAACCTCACTTATCCCTAATAGTCCAACCTCACCGCTCCCTAATCGTCTGACCTCACTGCTCCCTAATAGTCTGACTTCAGTGCTCCCTAATAGTCTGACCTCACCACTCCCTAATAGTCTGACCTCACCGCTCCCTAATAGTCTGACCTCACCGCTCCCTAGTAGTCTGACCTCACCGCTCCCTAATAGTCTGACCTCACCGCTCCCTAATAGTCTGACCTCACCGCTCCCTAATAGTCTGACCTCACCGTTCCCTAATAGCCTGACCTCACCGCTCCCTAATAGTCTGACCTCACCGCTCCCTAATAGCCTGACCTCACTTCTCCCTAATAGTCTGACCTCACCGTTCCCTAATAGCCTGACCTCACCGCTCCCTAATCGTCTGACCTCACCGCTCCCTAATAGTCTTACCTCACCGCTCCCTAGAAGTCTGACCTCACCGCTCCCTAATAGTCTGACCTCACCGCTCCCTAATAGTCTGACCTCACTGCTCCCTAATAGTCTGACCTCACTGCTCCCTAATAGTCTGACCTCACCGCTCCCTAATAGTCTGACCTCACCGCTCCTTAATAGTCTGACCTCACCGCTCCCTAATAGCCTGACCTCACCGCTCCTTAATAGTCTGACCTCACCGCTCCCTAATAGTCTGACCTCACCGCTACCTAATAGTCTGACCTCACTGCTCCCTAATAGTCTGACCTCACCGCTCCCTAATAGTCTGACCTCACCGCTCCCTAATAGTCTGACCTCACCGCTCCCTTCATCCGCTTATGTCTGCTGTCCACCTTGTGTTGTCTCCTCCATAGTGACTGTGCAGTTGTGTAACACTCCTTCTGTCCTTCTGTCCCCCGCAGTTGATGCAGCAGCAGGCCGCCCTGGTGGCCGCGCACAGTGCTTACCTCAACCCAATGGCCACAATGGCTGCCGTCCAGATGCAACAAATGGCGACAATCAACCCCAATGGAATCATAGCCACTCCGATTACCCCCATTACTTCCTCTTCAGGTGACACAAAGCTTTACACAACTTAGCACTCGAGAAAACTGATTGTGGAGAGAGTACGACAGAGGAGACTGCTGATTATAGAGAGAGTAGGACAGATGGGAGAGCTCTGAGTATAGAGAGAGTAGGACAGATGGGAGAGTTCTGAGTATAGAGAGAGTAGGACAGAGAAGAAAGTTCTGATTATAGAGAGAGTAGCACAGATGGAAGAGTTATGAGTATAGAGAGAGTAGGACAGATGGGAGAGTTATGAGTATAGAGAGAGTAGGACAGATGGGAGAGTTGAGTATAGAGAGAGTAGGACAGATGGGAGAGTTATGAGTATAGAGAGAGTAGGACAGATGGGAGAGCTCTGAGTATAGAGAGAGTAGCACAGATGGGAGAGTTCTGAGTATAGAGAGAGTAGGACAGATGGGAGAGTGCTGAGTATAGAGAGGAGTAGCACAGATGGGAGAGTTCGGAGTATAGAGAGAGTAGGACAGATGGGAGAGTTCTGAGTATAGAGAGAGTAGCACAGATGGGAGAGTTCTGAGTATAGAGAGAGTAGGACAGATGGGAGAGTTCTGAGTATAGAGACAGTAGCACAGATGGGAGAGTTCTGAGTATAGAGAGAGTAGGACAGATGGGAGAGTTCTGAGTATAGAGAGAGTAGGACAGATGGGAGAGTTCTGATTATAGAGAGAGTAGCACAGATGGAAGAGTTATGAGTATAGAGAGAGTAGGACAGAGAAGAAAGTTCTGATTATAGAGAGAGTAGCACAGATGGAAGAGTTATGAGTATAGAGAGAGTAGGACAGATGGGAGAGTTATGAGTATAGAGAGAGTAGGACAGATGGGAGAGTTATGAGTATAGAGAGAGTAGGACAGGTGGGAGAGTTCTGAGTATAGAGAGAGTAGGGCAGATGGGAGAGTTCTGAGTATAGAGAGAGTAGGACAGATGGGAGAGTTCTGAGTATAGAGAGAGTAGGACAGATGGGAGAGCTCTGAGTATAGAGAGAGTAGCACAGATGGGAGAGTTCTGAGTATAGAGAGAGTAGGACAGTTGGGAGAGCTCTGAGTATAGAGAGAGTAGGACAGATGGAAGAGTTCTGAGTATAGAGAGAGTAGGACAGTTGGGAGAGCTCTGAGTATAGAGAGAGTAGGACAGATGGGAGAGTTCTGAGTATAGAGAGAGTAGGGCAGATGGGAGAGTTCTGAGTATAGAGAGAGTAGCACAGATGAAAGAGTTCTGAGTATAAAGAGAGTAGGAGAGATGGGAGAGCTCTGAGTATAGAGAGAGTAGGACAGATGGGAGAGTTCTGAGTATAGAGAGAGTAGCACAGATGGGAGAGTTATGAGTATAGAGAGAGTAGGACAGATGGGAGAGCTCTGAGTATAGAGAGAGTAGGACAGATGGGAGAGTTCTGAGTATAGAGAGAGTAGCACAGATGGGAGAGTTCTGAGTATAGAGAGAGTAGCACAGATGGGAGAGTTATGAGTATAGAGAGAGTAGGACAGATGGGAGAGTGCTGAGTATAGAGAGAGTAGGACAGATGGGAGAGTGCTGAGTACAGAGAGAGTAGCACAGATGGGAGAGCTCTGAGTATAGAGAGAGTAGGACAGATGGGAGAGTTCTGAGTATAGAGAGAGTAGCACAGATGGGAGAGTTGAGTATAGAGAGAGTAGGACAGATGGGAGAGTGCTGAGTATAGAGAGAGTAGCACAGATGGGAGAGTTCTGAGTATAGAGAGAGTAGCACAGATGGGAGAGTTCTGAGTATAGAGAGAGTAGGACAGATGGGAGAGTTCTGAGTATAGAGAGAGTAGGGCAGATTGGAGAGTTCTGAGTATAGAGAGAGTAGGACAGAGAAGAAAGTTCTGAGTATAGAGAGAGTAGGACAGATGGGAGAGTTATGAGTATAGAGAGAGTAGGACAGATGGGAGAGTGCTGAGTATAGAGAGAGTAGCACAGATGGGAGAGTTCTGAGTATAGAGAGAGTAGCACAGATGGGAGAGTTCTGAGTATAGAGAGAGTAGGACAGATGGGAGAGTTCTGAGTATAGAGAGAGTAGGGCAGATTGGAGAGTTCTGAGTATAGAGAGAGTAGGACAGAGAAGAAAGTTCTGAGTATAGAGAGAGTAGGACAGATGGGAGAGTTATGAGTATAGAGAGAGTTGCACAGATGGGAGAGTTCTGAGTATAGAGAGAGTAGCACAGATGGGAGAGTTCTGAGTATAGAGAGAGTAGGACAGATGGGTGAGTTCTGAGTATAGAGAGAGTAGGACAGAGAAGAAAGTTCTGAGTATAGAGAGAGTAGGACAGATGGGAGAGTTGAGTATAGAGAGAGTAGGACAGATGGGAGAGTTATAAGTATAGAGAGAGTAGGACAGATGGGAGAGCTCTGAGTATAGAGAGTAGGACAGATGGGAGAGCTCTGAGTATAGAGAGAGTAGGACAGATGGGTGAGTTCTGAGTATAGAGAGAGTAGGACAGAGAAGAAAGTTCTGAGTAGAGAGAGAGTAGCACAGATGGGAGAGTTATGAGTATAGAGAGAGTAGGACAGATGGGAGAGTTCTGAGTATAGAGAGAGTAGCACAGATGGGAGAGTTCTGAGTATAGAGAGAGTAGGACAAATGGGTGAGTTATGAGTATAGAGAGAGTAGGACAGAGAAGAAAGTTCTGAGTATAGAGAGAGTAGGACAGATGGGAGAGTTCTGAGCATAGAGAGAGTAGGACAGATGGGAGAGTTCTGATTATAGAGAGAGTAGCACAGATGGAAGAGTTATGAGTATAGAGAGAGTAGGACAGAGAAGAAAGTTCTGAGTATAGAGAGAGTAGGACAGATGGGAGAGTTCTGAGCATAGAGAGAGTAGGACAGATGGGAGAGTGCTGAGTATAGAGAGAGTAGCACAGATGGGAGAGTTCTGAGTATAGAGAGAGTAGCACAGATGGGAGAGCTCTGAGTATAGAGAGAGTAGGGCAGATGTGAGAGTTCTGAGTATAGAGAGAGTAGCACAGATGGGAGAGTAGCATAGAGTAGGGATACCTTAGTGCATATAGATTAGTGGAAAGTAGGGATTTCTATGTGCCCATAGATTAGGGATTTCTGTGTGTATATATATATATATTAGAGGAGAGTAGGGATTTCTGGGTGTATATAAGAGGAGAGTAGGGATTTCTGGGTGTATATATATTAGAGAGTGGGGATTTCTGGGTGTATATAAGAGGAGAGTAGGGATTTCTGGGTGTATATATATTAGAGGAGAGAAGGGATTTCTATGTGCAAATAGATTAGGGGTGAGTAGGGATTTCTGGGTGTATATATATATATATATATATATATATATATATATATATATATATATATATTAGAGGAGAGTAGGGATTTCTGGGTGTATATATATATATATATATATATATATATATATTTTAGGAGAGTAGGGATTTATTGGTGTGTGTATATATAGATTAGGGGAGAGAATGGATTTCTGGGTGCACATAGATTAGGGGTGAGTTGGGATTTCTGGGTGTATATGTATATATATATATATATAGCATATGGAGAGGCTCGGCACTCACTTGTGGGTAGCAGATACTTGCTGCGGTGCCATCCAGGGAATAAGTACTCCTGTAACAGTACTTGTTTGTCCCTGAAGACGGGGTTTCCCCGAAACGGCGTAGGACCGATAATAAAAGGCTTTTTGCATCTTTGAAGAGTCTGCTGAGTGCCGCCATTACCAAGTACTATATATATATATATATATATATATATATTAGAGGAGAGTAGGGATTTCTTGGTGTATATATAGATTAGGGGAGAGTAGGGATTTCTGGGTGCACATAGATTAGGGGAGAGTAGGGATTTCTGGGTGTATATATATATTAGGGGAGAGAAGGGATTTCTGGGTGTATATATATTAGGGGAGAGACGGGATTTCTGGGTGTATATATATTAGGGGAGAGACGGGATTTCTGTCTGTATGCAGAGCCGGCCTTAGGCATAGGCAAACTAGGCAAATGCCTAGGGCATTTGGTATGCTTAGGGGCACCAGCAGCTTCTGCTGATTAAAATGATATGCGGCATGCCTATATTCTGTGTGTGACTGCAGCTGTATCTGCATACGAAATGCTACGTTGCAGTGTATTCCTGGAAATCACTGTAATGTAGCATTTCATATGCAGATACAGCCACAGTCGCACACAGAATATAGGCATGCTGCATATCATTTTAATCAGCAGAAGCTGCTTGTGCATCCTAGCCACATAGTAATGCAAATAAGATGCATTTTCAGAAACAAAAGGCGCCAGACGTTAGCAGAGCTGCCAGATGACTCATGCCAGCATCTCCTGCAGAACTAGCGGCGGTGCTAGGGTGCACCAGCCAAAATCTTGCCTAGGGCATCATATTGGTTAGGGCCGGCTCTGTCTGTATGTATATTAGGGGAGAGTAGGGATTTCTGGCTGTATATATATTAGGGGAGATGTAGGTATTTCTGGGTGTATATATATATTAGGGCAGAGTATGGATTTCTGGATGTATATTAAATTAGGGGAGATGTAGGGATTTCTGCCGGTATATATTTTGGGGGAGATTAAGGATTTCTGGGTGCACATAGATTAGGGGAGAGTAGGGATTTCTGGGTGTATATATATTAGGGGAGAGTAGGGATTTCAGGGTGTACATATAGATTAGGGGAGATGGAGGGCTTTCTGGGTGTATATATATATTAGGGGAGAGTAGGGATTTCTGGGTGTATATAGATTAGGGGAGAGTAGGGATTTCTGGGTGCATACAGATTAGGGGAGAGTAGGGATTTCTAGGTGTATATATAGTAGGGGAGAGTAGGGATTTCTGGGTGTACATATAGATTAGGGGAGAGTAGGGATTGCAGGGTGTACATATATATTAGGGGAGAGTAGGGATGTCTGGGTGCATACAGATTAGGGGATAGTAGGGCTTTCAGGGTGCACATAAATTAGGGGAGAGTAGGGATTTCTAGGTGTGTATGTGTATATATATATATATATATATATATATATATAATAGGGGAGAGTAGGGATTTCTGGGTGTACATATAGATTAGGGGAGAGTAGGGATTGCATGGTGTACATATATATTAGGGGAGAGTAGGGATTTCTGGGTGTACATATAGATTAGGGGAGAGTAGGGATTTCTGGGTGTACATACAGATTAGGGGAGAGTAGGGATTTCTAGGTGTACATACAGATTAGGGGAGAGTAGGGATTGCAGGGTGCATATAGATTAGGGGAGAGTAGGGATTTCTGGGTGTACATATAGATTAGGGGAGAGTAGGGATTGCATGGTGTACATATATATTAGGGGAGAGTAGGGATTTCTGGGTGTACATATAGATTAGGGGAGAGTAGGGATTGCATGGTGTACATATATATTAGGGGAGAGTAGGGATTTCTGGGTGTACATATAGATTAGGGGAGAGTAGGGATTTCTGGGTGTACATACAGATTAGGGGAGAGTAGGGATTTCTAGGTGTACATATAGATTAGGGGAGAGTAGGGATTGCAGGGTGCATATAGATTAGGGGAGAGTAGGGATTTCTGGGTGCATATAGATTAGGGGAGAGTAGGGATTTCTGGGTGTGCATATAGATTAGGGGAGAGTAGGGATTTCTAGGTGTACATATAGATTAGGGGAGAGTAGGGATTTCTAGGTGTACATATATATTAGGGGAGAGTAGGGATTTCTAGGTGTACATATAGATTAGGGGAGAGTAGGGATTTCTAGGTGTACATACAGATTAGGGGAGAGTAGGGATTTCTAGGTGTACATACAGATTAGGGGAGAGTAGGGATTTCTAGGTGTACATATAGATTAGGGGAGATGTAGGGATTTCTAGGTGTACATATAGATTAGGAGAGAGTAGGGATTTCTAGGTGCATACAGATTAGGGGAGAGTAGGGATCTGTGTGTATATATAGATTAGGGGAGAGTAGGGATCTGTGTATATATAGATTAGGGGAGAGTAGGGATCTGTGTGTATATATAGATTAGGGATCTGTGTATATACAGATTAGGGGAGAGTAGGGATCTGTGTGTATATACAGATTAGGGGAGAGTAGGGATCTGTGTGTATATAGATTTGGAGGGATTTCTGGTATTACAGAACGTTTCCTGATAGGAGCATATTATAGTGTATATATTGTGATATTAGTAGAATAGAGGCATACGGTGACATCACCTCACAATGCTACCTCTATGGTCTGTGCAGGTACCAGTACACCCCCCACACTCGCTGCCACGCCAGTATCTGCCATCCCTGCCACACTGGGTGTGAATGGCTACAGCGCAGTACCCACCCAGAGCAGCGTACAGCCCACCTCTGAGGCAATCTACACCAACGGGTTACACCCATACCCAGGTAATACTGGTATGTGTAGTATCTCAGTGCCATGTGCAGACATACAGCACCTGTGCGCCAGTCACAGACCTCCTAACGGTGTCACTCACTGTCCTTCTCCCTCAGCACAGAGCCCCGTTACCCAGCTTGATCCGCTACAACAAGCCTATGCGGGCATGCAGCATTACACAGGTACGTCTGGGGGAGACCCGCCATGGGGTATAGGCAATACCAGAGGGCTCCGGGAGGCGGGGGGCTGCAAGGCTATTGGCCAGATAAATGAATAAGAAGGTTAAGGCATGCTGGAGCACATATAACCAGGGGCAGGTACGGTGCTATTATCTCTTGTCTCTGCCCGCTTTACAGCTGCTTACCCTGCGGCATATGGACTGGTGAGCCCGGCGTTTACCCAGCATCCACAGCTGTTACAGCAACAGCCTCCACAACAGCAGCAACAGAGAGAGGGTGAGTGACGCCCCTTTCCTCACCCACAGACTCCAAAACCACCGCTCTGTTCTTCATGTGACGTCACTGTGTCCCTTTGTCCCAGGTCCGGAGGGCTGCAACATATTTATCTACCACCTGCCCCAGGAATTCACAGATTCCGAGATTCTGCAGATGTTCCTCCCGTTCGGAAATGTCATCTCCGCCAAAGTGTTTGTAGACAGAGCCACCAATCAGAGCAAGTGTTTCGGTGAGTGTGACCTCTGACCTGCCCTTGGCGCAGGCCACCCCACTAGTGTCAGTGTGGCCGCGGTGATGCCTCGTAGGCTTTGTCCACATGACTAGTGAGCTGTAGTAGAGAGATGCTCCCAGGCGTTCCTTGACCTCTTTTCTCATCATTGTCCCACAGGCTTTGTAAGCTTTGACAATCCCGGCAGTGCCCAGGCTGCTATTCAGGCCATGAATGGTTTCCAGATTGGTATGAAGAGGCTGAAAGTACAACTAAAGCGACCAAAAGATGCTAACCGACCGTACTGAGGGGTTCAGGTGGGTACCAGTCATGGCCAGCCGCCCTAGGCCCTGTCTTGGGGCAGTCAGCAGCAACATACAGACCAGATTCAGGCAGCGGCCAGGACTTGCCGCTCGGTAGAACAGAGCGAGCCGTATTGTTTAACACATTTTCCGGGCCAAAGGGTCACAATCATGACAAGATTTGGGGGTTAGGCAAAATTATAATGTAGCACTGAGCACCCCCCTTCTCCTTCTCCCCTCCACCCACACCAGTAGACACCTATACATCTGCTGGGATATCTTCTGAAGGTGCTTGCTGTGAGGAGCCTGGTAAGTGCTCCTTGTTGTCACGATGTGAGTGTGGTCTTCGTTCACCCTGTATGTGTCCTATCTGTCTCCTGGATTGTCAGTCTCTGTTCTCATGGCCAACTGTCTTCATTTTGGTATCATTATTACATTTCCAGTGGACAAAGGAAAGAGGAGAGACCAATGTCGTTAGGAAGCCTAGGACCCTCCAAAGTGGTCTGTTGATCTTACTAGGTGCAACGACCTCCTGCTACCAGCGATCCTCTAGAACTTATGATGCTAGAACTTCATGGTCTCTTGAGGGGTAACAGCCTAGAACTCTTAATTAAATACAATCACCCCAGAACTGTGAATCTAGAACATAGCATTATTATCTTTATGGTGACTCCTAATCTAGAACATCGCAGGTCGATGCAGTGGGCTCTTACATTCCAGAAGCCCAGAACATTGCATATTAAACTCTTTCTGAAAGATGAACTTGTTTATCCATGAAAAGCGATCTGATTAGATCCCATAATCCTAGAACATAGGCCCTTGTGATGACTATGGGGCATGACGATAGATGGGCCCTTTTGTCTGAGAAATTGGGAACCTAGAACATATGATCTAGTGCTGCCACAAAGTACTGTGAGCCAAGTACATGTGATTTAATTATGTCACCAGGGTCCTACAAGCCTAGAACATTTAATTTAGTGGTGCCGCAAACTGCCATGAGCCTAATGCATGGGATTTAGTGATGTCACGTGGGTTTTACCAGCCCAGAGCAAATTATCTAGTGATGTCGCAAAGTACCTTGAGCCTTGTACATGTGATCTAGTGATGTCACAAAGTACCTTGAGCCTAGTACATGTGATCTAGTGATGTCGCCAGGGTTCTTTGAGCTTAGAACATATTATCTAGGGATGCCACAAAGTACAGTGAGCCTAGTACATGTGATCTAGTGATGTCACACAGTACTATGAGCCAAATACATGTGAGTGAGTGATGTCGCCAGGGTTCTATGAGCCTAGAATTTATTATCTAGGGATGCCACAAAGTACTATAGGTCTAGTACATGTGATATAGTGATGTCTCCAGAATTCTACGAGCCTAGAACATATGATCTAGTGGTGCCACAGAGTACTATAGGTCTAGTACGTGTGATCTAGTGATGTCACCAGGGTTCTACGAGCCAAGAACATGTGATCTAGTGGTGCCACAAAGTACTATAGGCCTAGTACATGTGATCTAGTCATGTCACCAGGGTTCTACGAGCCTAGAACATATGATCTAGCGATGTCACAAAGTACTATAGGTCTAGTACATGTGATCTAGTGATGTCACCAGGGTTCTACGAGTCTAGAACATATGATGTAGTGGTGCCACAGAGTACTATAGGTCTAGTACGTGTGATCTAGTGATGTCACCAGGGTTCTACGAGCCAAGAACATGTGATCTAGTGGTGCCACAAAGTACTATAGGCCTAGTACATGTGATCTAGTCATGTCACCAGGGTTCTACATACCAAGAACATGTGATCTTACGATCTGTTTTACCTAAGACAACAAATACTTTAGGGTTTGTGCACCGTGTGTAGGCTATTCCAGGATTAGACCTCAGCAGTGTGCCTAGCACCCACCTAAACTGTGGATCTCGCAGGATGACAATAAGCTGTTGTAGTGAATATAGTGTATACTAAATACAACACTGTTTTTCTCTTCTGATATCAGCACAAATGTGGTTAATATTATAATATAATAATTCTAATTAATAGCATACACAAGTAACAATATACAACATAACGTCTAAATATTGGCGTTTTCCAGACCTTACGCTAGACAGAAGTGGATTATTCTGTATAGGGATGATTACTGCTAATGATTCAGGATTACAGAACAATAGTTCTTTGTGTGTATGAAAATTTTCATTTAGAGGTACATTTATACTGAAAACAATATAAAATATAGCGACAAGCTATATAACACAAATGGAGATTTATAATTAAAAAAATAAGAATTTGCTTACCGATAATTCTATTTCTCATAGTCCGTAGTGGATGTTAGGAACTCCGTAAGGACCATGGGGAATAGCGGCTCCGCAGGAGACTGGGCACAAAAGTAAAGCTTTAGGACTACCTGGTGTGCACTGGCTCCTCCCCCCATGACCCTCCTCCAAGCCTCAGTTAGGATACTGTGCCCGGACGAGCGTACACAATAAGGAAGGATTTATGAATCCCGGGTAAGACTCATACCAGCCACACCGATCACACCGTACAACCTGTGATCTGAATCCAGTTAACAGCATGATAACAGAGGAGCCTCTGGAAAGATGGCTCACAACCACAATAACCCGATTTTTGTAACAATAACTATGTACAAGTATTGCAGACAATCCGCACTTGGGATGGGCGCCCAGCATCCACTACGGACTATGAGAAATAGAATTATCGGTAAGTAAATTCTTATTTTCTCTGACGTCCTAGTGGATGCTGGGAACTCCGTAAGGACCATGGGGATTATACCAAAGCTCCCAAACGGGCGGGAGAGTGCGGATGACTCTGCAGCACCGAATGAGAGAACTCCAGGTCCTCCTCAGCCAGGGTATCAAATTTGTAGAATTTAGCAAACGTGTTTGCCCCTGACCAAGTAGCTGCTCGGCAAAGTTGTAAAGCCGAGACCCCTCGGGCAGCCGCCCAAGATGAGCCCACTTTCCTTGTGGAATGGGCTTTTACAGATTTTGGCTGTGGCAGGCCTGCCACAGAATGTGCAAGCTGAATTGTGCTACAAATCCAACGAGCAATAGTCTGCTTAGAAGCAGGAGCACCCAGCTTGTTGGGTGCATACAGGATAAACAGCGAATCAGATTTTCTGACTCCAGCCGTCCTGGAAACATATATTTTCAGGGCCCTGACTACGTCCAGCAACTTGGAGTCCTCCAAGTCCCTAGTAGCCGCAGGTACCACAATAGGCTGGTTCACGTGAAACGCTGAAAACACCTTAGGGAGAAATTGAGGATGAGTCCTCAATTCCGCCCTGTCTGGAAGATCAGATAAGGGCCTTTACAGGATAAAGCCCCCAATTCTGACACGCGCCTGGCCGAGGCCAGGGCCAACAACATGACCACTTTCCATGTGAGATATTTTAACTCCACAGATTCAAGTGGTTCAAACCAATGTGACTTTAGGAACACCAAAACTACATTGAGATCCCAAGGTGCCACTGGAGGCACAAAAGGAGGCTGTATATGCAGTACCCCTTTTACAAAACGTCTGAACTTCAGGAACTGAAGTTAGTTCTTTCTGGAAGAAAATTGACAGGGCCGAAATTTGAACCTTAATGGACCCCCATTTCAGGCCCATAGACACTCCTGTTTACAGGAAATGCAGGAATCGACCTAGTTGAAAATTCCTCCATCGGGGCCTTACTGGCCTCGCACCCCGCAACATATTTTCGCCAAATGCGGTGATAATGCTTTGCGGTTACATCCTTCCTGGCTTGATCAGGGTAGGGATGACTTCATCCGGAATGCCTTTTTCCTTCAGGATCCGGCGTTCAACCGCCCTGCCGTTAAACGCAGCCGCGGTAAGTCTCGGAATAGACAGGGTCCTTGCTGGAGCAGGTCCCTTCTTAGAGGTAGAGGCCACGGGTCCTCCGTGAGCATCTCTTGAAGTTCCGGGTACCAAGTCCTTCTTGGCCAATCCGGAGCCACGAGTATAGTTCTTACTCCCCTCCGTCTTATAATTCTCAGTACTTTTGGTATGAGAGGAAGAGGAGGGAACACATACACTGACTGGTACACCCACGGTGTTACCAGAGCGTCCACAGCTATTGCCTGAGGGTCCCTTGACCTGGCGCAATACCTGTCCAATTTTTTGTTTAGGCGGGACGCCATCATGTCCACCTTTGGTTTTTCCCAATGGTTTACAATCATGTGGAAGACTTCTGGGTGAATTCCCCACTCTCCCGGGTGGAGGCCGTGCCTGCTGAGGAAGTCTGCTTCCCAGTTGTCCACTCCCGGAATGAATACTGCTGACAGTGCTATGCCATGATTTTCCGCCCAGCGAAGAATCCTTGCAGCTTCTGCCATTGACTGCTTCTTGTGCCACCCTGTCTGTTTACATGGGTGACTGCCGTGATGTTGTCCGACTGGATCAACACCGACTGACCTTGAAGCAGAGGTCTTGCTAAGCTGAGAGCATTGTAAATGGCCCTTAGCTCCAGGATATTTATGTGAAATGATGTCTCCAGGCTTGACCATAAGCCCTGGAAATTTCTTCCCTGTGTGACTGCTCCCCAGCCTCGCAGGCTGGCATCCGTGGTCACCAGGACCCAGTCCTGAATGCCGACTCTGCGGCCCTCTAGAAGATGAGCACTCTGCAACCACCACAGGAGGGACACCCTTGTCCTTGGTGACCGGGTTATCCGCTGATGCATCTTAAGATGCGACCCGGACCATTTGTCCAGCAGGTCCCACTGGAAAGTTCTTGCGTGGAATCTGCCGAATGGCTTTGCTTCGTAGGAAGCTACCATTTTTCCCAGAACCCTTGTGCATTGATGCACTGAGACTTGGCTCGGTTTTAGGAGGTTCCTGACTAGCTCGGATAACTCCCTGGCTCTCTCCTCCGGGAGAAACACCTTTTTCTGAACTGTGTCCAGAATCATCCCTAGGAACAGAAGACGAGTCGTCGGAACCAGCTGCGATTTTGGAATATTGAGAATCCAATCGTGCTGTCGCAACACTACCTGAGATAGTGCTACACCGACCTCCAACTGTTCCCAGGATCTTACCCTTATCAGGAGATCGTCCAAGTAAGGGATAACTAAAACTCCCTTCCTTCGAAGGAGTATCATCATTTCGGCCATTACCTTGGTAAAGACCCAGGGTGCCGTGGACCATCCAAACGGCAGCGTCTGAAACTGATAGTGACAGTTCTGTACCACAAACCTGAGGTACCCTTGGTGAGAAGGGTAAATTTGGACATGAAGGTAAGCATCCTTGATGTCCAGAGACACCATGTAGTCCCCTTCTCTTGAATTTGAACCTCTGTATGTAAGTGTTCAAAGATTTTAGATTTAAAATCGGTCTCACCGAGCCGTCCGGCTTCGGTACCACAACAGTGTGGAGTAATACCCCTTTCCCTGTTGCAGGAGGGGTACCTTAATTATCACCTGCTGGGAATACAGCTTGTGAATGGCTTCCAACACTGCCTCCCTGTCTGCTTGTAAAGCCCCAGCGTCATGCTGAGGGCTTGGCAGAGGCGTCTTCTTATGTTGAGAGGCGACCTGGGGTAAAAACGTGGATTTCCCAGCTGTTGCCGTGGCCACCAGGTCTGAAAGACCGACCCCAAATAACTCCTCCCCTTTATAAGGCAATACTTCCATATGCCATTTGGAATCCGCATCACCTGACCACTGTCGTGTCCATAACCCTCTTCTGGCAGAAATGGACAGCGCACTTACTCTTGATGCCAGTCGGCAAATATCCCGCTGTGCATCACCCATATATAGAAATGCATCTTTTAAATGCTCTACAGGCAATAATATACTGTCCCTATCTAGGGTATCAATATTTTCAGTCAGGGAATCCGACCACGCCAACCCAGCACTGCACATCCAGGCTGAGGCGATTGCTGGTCGCAGTATAACACCAGTATGTGTGTAAATACATTTTAGGATACCCTCCTGCTTTCTATCAGCAGGATCCTTAAGGGCGGCCATCTCAGGAGAGGGTAGAGCCCTTGTTTTGACAAGCGTATGAGCGCATTATCCCCCCTAGGGGGTGTTTCCCAACGCACCCTAACCTCTGGCGGGAAAGGATATATGCCAATAACTTTTTAGAAATTATCAGTTTTTTTATCGGGGGAAACCCACGCTTCATCACACACCTCATTTAATTTCTCAGATTCAGGAAAACTACAGGTAGTTTTTCCTCACTGAACATAATACCCCTATTGGTGGTACTCGTATTATCAGAAATGTGTAAAACATTTTCCATTGCCTCAATCATGTAACATGTGGCCCTACTGGAAGTCATATTTGTCTCTTCACCGTCGACACTGGAGTCAGTATCCGTGTCGGCGTCTGTATTTGCCATCTGAGGTAACGGGCGCTTTAGAGCCCCTGACGGCCTATGAGACGTCTGGACAGGCACAAGCTGAGTAGCCGGCTGTCTCATGTCAATCACTGTCTTTTGTAAAGAGCTGACACTGTCATGTAATTCCTTCCAGCAGTTCATCCACTCAGGTGTCGACCCCCTAGGGGGTGACATCCCTATTACAGGCAATTTGCTCCGCCTCCACATCATTTTCCTCCTCATACATGTCGACACAAACGTACCGACACACAGCACACACACAGGGAATGCTCTGATAGAGGACAGGACCCCACTAGCCCTTTGGGGAGACAGAGGGAGAGTTTGCCAGCACACACCAGAGCGCTATATATATACAGGGATAACCTTATATAAGTGTTTTTCCCCTTATAGCTGCTGTATTGTTTATACTGCGCCTAATTAGTGCCCCCCTCTCTTTTTTAACCCTTTCTGTAGTGTAGTGACTGCAGGGGAGAGCCAGGGAGCTTCCCTCCAACGGAGCTGTGAGGGAAAATGGCGCCAGTGTGCTGAGGAGATAGGCTCCGTCCCTTTCTCGGCGGCCTTTTCTCCCGTTTTTCAGTGTAATCTGGCAGGGGTTAAAATTCATCCATATAGCCCTGGGGGCTATATGTGATGTATTTTCGCCAGCCAAGGTGTTTTTATTGCTGCTCAGGGCGCCCCCCCCTAGCGCCCTGCACCCTCAGTGACCGAAGTGTGAAGTGTGCTGAGGAGCAATGGCGCACAGCTGCAGTGCTGTGCGCTACCTTGGTGAAGACAGGATGTCTTCTGCCGCCGATTTTCCGGACCTCTTCTTGCTTCTGGCTCTGTAAGGGGGCCGGCGGCGCGGCTCTGGGACCGGACTCCATGGCTGGGCCTGTGTTCGATCCCTCTGGAGCTAATGGTGTCCAGTAGCCTAAGAAGCCCAATCCACTCTGCACGCAGGTGAGTTCGCTTCTTCTCCCCTTAGTCCCTCGATGCAGTGAGCCTGTTGCCAGCAGGTCTCACTGAAAATAAAAAACCTAAAACTAAACTTTTCACTAAGCAGCTCAGGAGAGCCCCTAGTGTGCACCCTTCTCGTTCGGGCACAAAAATCTAACTGAGGCTTGGAGGAGGGTCATGGGGGGAGGAGCCAGTGCACACCAGGTAGTCCTAAAGCTTTACTTTTGTGCCCAGTCTCCTGCGGAGCCGCTATTCCCCATGGTCCTTACGGAGTTCCCAGCATCCACTAGGACGTCAGAGAAAAAAGGATATATTAACCAGATGACCAAAAAAAAAGCTTCTCTTTTTCTGCCGCTTGAAATCCGCCCACCTCGTGCCAGGGCCCAATCAAATCTTGAGACGACTCTGTCGCATTGATGTATACCTAGCGTCCATTGGCTGCCCTGGGACTCGTAGCACCACCCCTTGTAAGTTGCATCTACTGGAATGACCGTGTTGTATTTGAGACTCCTCCCCTAACTACCTTACCCCTCCCTATCCTTCAAGCCCTGCCCCTGAGGAGCAGCTCCAAGGGAGGTCTCGTGGTGTTTAGGATGCATGGAGTGCTGTGAATCTATGGAATTTATGTGCCATGCAAAAATGATTGTCTCTATAGGCTGTTGTAGGCACTGTATAATGGGCAAGTGAGACCTTTTTATCAATGCATCCTCATGTAGCCAACACACATTGCACTACAGGTGTGTCATATGACGGGGTTATGTCAGGAATCATAATAAAAACATATCCAAAAAACAATAGCTAAATGTAAAATGAATGAACAAGAAAAAAATGTAATTAGAAAATCCTGCTTGGCTCTTTCATATTTGTGCTCTTGTCCGCTGTATCAGACTATCTGAGCTGTTATAGTCAGCGATAGCAACAGTGACATCATGTAAAGAGAGGAGAGGACGAGAGTTGCCAGAGGTATAGAACAGAAAAACAATAAATGGCACATAAATAAATTCTAAATTTAATTTCCAACCTTGAACGCCGCTTAATTTAAAACATATGTAAATTGCATCATGAGTGATAGATTGCTTTATGCCCTGATACCCTGGCCTGCGGGGTATTTATATGTCACGGATAACATCAGCATTATCTGATCGCTGTAAGGCATGTGACTGGATTATCGGCGCTAATAAAAGAACAGGTGCTGAAGATTAGGGGGTACTATAGAAGGAAATAATAAGAATTTACTTACCGATAATTCTATTTCTCGTAGTCCGTAGTGGATGCTGGGACTTCCGTAAGGACCATGGGGAATAGCGGCTCCGCAGGAGACTGGGCACAAAGTAAAAGCTTTAGGACTAGCTGGTGTGCACTGGCTCCTCCCCCTATGACCCTCCTCCAAGCCTCAGTTAGGATACTGTGCCCGGACGAGCGTACACAATAAGGAAGGATTTTGAATCCCGGGTAAGACTCATACCAGCCACACCAATCACACCGTATAACTTGTGATCTGAACCCAGTTAACAGTATGATAAAACTTAGGAGCTTCTAAAAAGATGGCTCACAACAATAAACAACCCGATTTTTTGTAACAATAACTATATACAAGTATTGCAGACAATCCGCACTTGGGATGGGCGCCCAGCATCCACTACGGACTACGAGAAATAGAATTATCGGTAAGTAAATTCTTATTTTCTCTGACGTCCTAGTGGATGCTGGGACTTCCGTAAGGACCATGGGGATTATACCAAAGCTCCCAAACGGGCGGGAGAGTGCGGATGACTCTGCAGCACCGAATGAGAGAACTCCAGGTCCTCCTTAGCCAGGGTATCGAATTTGTAAAATTTTGCAAACGTGTTTGCCCCTGACCAAGTAGCTGCTCGGCAAAGTTGTAAAGCCGAGACCCCTCGGGCAGCCGCCCAAGATGAGCCCACTTTCCTTGTGGAATGGGCTTTAACAGATTTTGGCTGTGGCAGTCCTGCCACAGAATGTGCAAGCTGAATTGTACTACAAATCCAACGAGCAATCGTCTGCTTAGAAGCAGGAGCACCCAGCTTGTTGGGTGCATACAGGATAAACAGCGAGTCAGATTTTCTGACTCCAGCCGTCCTGGAAACATATATTTTCAGGGCCCTGACTACGTCCAGTAACTTGGAGTCCTCCAAGTCCCTAGTAGCCGCAGGTACCACAATAGGTTGGTTCATGTGAAACGCTGAAACCACCTTAGGGAGAAATTGAGGACGAGTCCTCAATTCTGCCCTGTCTGAATGAAAAATTAGGTAAGGGCTTTTATATGATAAAGCCGCCAATTCTGAGACACGCCTGGCTGAAGCCAGAGCTAACAGCATTACCACTTTCCATGTGAGATATTTCAAGTCCACAGTGGTGAGTGGTTCAAACCAATGTGATTTTAGGAACCCTAAAACTACATTGAGATCCCAAGGTGCCACTGGTGGCACAAAAGGAGGCTGTATATGCAGTACCCCCTTGACAAACGTCTGAACTTCAGGCACTGAAGCCAGTTCTTCCTGGAAGAAGATTGACAGGGCCGAAATTTGAACCTTAATGGATCCTAATTTTAGGCCCATAGACAGTCCTGCTTGCAGGAAATGTAAGAAACGACCCAGTTGAAATTCCTCTGTGGGGGCCTTCTTGGCCTCACACCACGCAACATATTTTCGCCAAATGCGGTGATAATGTTTCGCGGTTACATCCTTCCTGGCTTTGATCAGAGTAGGGATGACTTCATCTGGAATGCCTTTTTCCATCAGGATCCGGCGTTCAACCGCCATGCCGTCAAACGCAGCCGCGGTAAGTCTTGGAACAGACAAGGTCCCTGCTGGAGCAGGTCCTTTCTTAGAGGTAGAGGCCACGGATCCTCCGTGAGCATCTCTTGCAGTTCCGGGTACCAAGTTCTTCTTGGCCAAACCGGAGCCACGATTATAGTTCTTACTCCTCTCTTTCTTATGATTCTCAGTACTTTTGGTATGAGAGGCAGAGGAGGGAACACATACACCGACTGGTACACCCACGGTGTTACCAGAGCATCCACCGCTATTGCCTGAGGGTCCCTTGACCTTGCGCAATATCTGTCCAGTTTTTTGTTGAGACGGGACGCCATCATGTCCACCTTTGGTTTTTCCCAACGGTTTACAATCAGTTGGAAGACTTCGGGGTGAAGTCCCCACTCCCCCGGGTGGAGGTCGTGTCTGCTGAGGAAGTCTGCTTCCCAGTTGTCCACTCCCGGAATGAACACTGCTGACAGTGCTATCACATGATTCTCCGCCCAGCGGAGAATCCTTGCAGCTTCTGCCATTGCCCTCCTGCTTCTTGTGCCGCCCTGTCTGTTGACGTGGGCGACTGCCGTTATGTTGTCCGATTGGATCAATACCGACTGACCCTGAAGCAGAGGCCTTGCTTGACTTAGGGCATTGTAAATGGCAATGGCCCTTAGTTCCAGGATATTTATGTGAAGAGACGTTTCCATGCTTGACCACAAGCCCTGGAAATTTCTTCCCTGTGTGACTGCTCCCCAGCCTCTCAGGCTGGCATCCGTGGTCACCAGCATCCAATCCTGAATGCCGAATCTGCGGCCCTCTAGAAGATGAGCCCTCTGTAACCACCACAGGAGAGACACCCTTGTCCTTGGAGATAGGGTAATCCGCTGATGCATCTGAAGATGCGATCCGGACTGGTTTTAGGAGGTTCCTGACTAGCTCGGATAACTCCCTGGCCTTCTCCTCCGGGAGAAACACCTTTTTCTGGACTGTGTCCAGAATCATCCCCAGGAACAGTAGACGTGTGGTTGGAATCAGCTGTGATTTTGGGATATTTAGAATCCACCCGTGCTGACGTAACACTACCTGAGACAGTGCTACTCCGAACTCTAACTGTTCCCTGGACCTTGCCCTTATCAGGAGATCGTCCAAGTAAGGGATAATTAAGACGCCTTTTCTTCGAAGAAGAATCATCATTTCGGCCATTACCTTGGTAAAGACCCGGGGTGCCGTGGACAATCCAAACGGCAGCGTCTGAAACTGATAATGACAGTCTTGTACCACAAACCTGAGGTACCCTTGGTGAGAAGGGAAGATTGGGACATGAAGATAAGCATCTTTGATGTCCAGAGATACCATATAGTCCCCTTCTTCCAGATTCGCTATCACTGCTCTGAGTGATTCCATCTTGAACTTGAACCTTTTTATGTAAGTGTTCAAGGATTTTAGATTTAAAATTGGTCTCACCGAGCCGTCCGGCTTCGGTACCACAAACAGCGTGGAATAATACCCCTTTCCCTGTTGTAGGAGGGGTACCTTGATTATCACCTGCTGGGAATACAGCTTGTGAATAGCTTCCAATACTGCCTCCCTGTCGGAGGGAGACGTTGGTAGAGCAGACTTCAGGAATCTTCGAGGGGGAGACGTCTCGAATTCCAATTTGTACCCCTGTGATACTACCTGCAGGATCCAGGGGTCCACTTGCGAGTGAGCCCACTGCGCGTTGAAATTTTTGAGACGGGCCCCCACCGTGCCTGAGTCCGCTTGTAAAGCCCAAGCGTCATGCTGAAGACTTGGCAGGAGCGGGGGAGGGCTTCTGCTCCTGGGAAGAGGCTGCCTGGTGCAGTCTTTTTCCTCTTCCTCTGCCCCGGGGCAGAAATGAGTGGCCTTTTGCCCGCTTGTTCTTATGGGAACGAAAGGACTGAGTTTGAAAAGACGGTGTCTTTTTCTGCTGAGAGGTGACCTGGGGTAAAAAAGGTGGACTTTCCAGCCGTTGCCGTGGCCACCAGGTCTGATAGACCGACCCCAAATAACTCCTCCCCTTTATACGGCAATACTTCCATATGTCGTTTGGAATCTGCATCACCTGACCACTGTCGCGTCCATAACGCCCTTCTGGCAGAAATGGACATCGCACTCACTCTTGATGCCAGGGTGCAAATATCCCTCTGTGCATCACGCATATATAGTAATGCATCCTTTAAATGCTCTATAGTTAATAATATACTGTCCCTATCCAGGGTATCAATATTTTCAGTCAGGGAATCCGACCACGCCACTCCAGCGCTGCACATCCAGGCTGAGGCGATTGCTGGTCGCAGTATAACACCAGTATGTGTGTATATACCTTTTAGGATATTTTCCAGCCTTCTATCAGCTGGTTCCTTGAGGGCGGCCGTATCAGGAGACGGTAACGCCACTTGTTTTGATAAGCGTCTGAGCGCCTTATCTACCCTAGGGGGTGTTTCCCAACGTGCCCTAACCTCTGGCGGGAAAGGGTATAGTGCCAATAATTTGTTAGAAATCAGCAGTTTTTTATCGGGGGAAACCCACGCTTTATCACACACCTCATTTAATTCATCTGACTCAGGAAAAACTACTGGTAGTTTTTTTTTCACACCCCACATAATACCCTTTTTTGTGGTACTTGTAGTGTCAGAAATGTTCAATGCCTCCTTCATCGCCGTGATCATGTAACGTGTGGCCCTACTGGACATTACGTTCGTCTCCTCACCGACGACACTGGATTCAGTATCCGTGTCTGGGTCTGTGTCGACCATCTGAGGTAACGGGCGTTTTAGCGCCCCTGACGGTGTCTGAGACGCCTGAATAGGCACTAACTGATTTGCCGGCTGTCTCATGTCGTCAACAGTTTTTTTGCAAAGTGCTGACATTGTCACGTAATTCTTTAAATACAACCATCCAGTCAGGTGTCGACTCCCTAGGGGGTGACATCACTAACACAGGCAATTGCTCTGCTTCCACATCATTTTCCTCCTCATACATGTCGACACAATCGTACCGACACCCAGCACACACACAGGGAATGCTCTGACAGAGGATAGGACCCCACTAGCCCTTTAGGGAGACAGAGGGAGAGTTTGCCAGCACACACCAGAGCGCTATATATATTCAGGGATAACCTTATATAAGTGTTACTCCCTTTATAGCTGCTGTATTATATATTAGCTGCCAATAGTGCCCCCCTCTCTTGTTTTACCCTGTTTCTGTAGTGTAGTCTGCAGGGGGGAGTCAGGGAGCCGTCCTTCCAGCGGAGCTGTGAAAGAAAATGGCGCTTGTGTGCTGAGGAGATAGGCTCCGCCCCCTTCACGGCGGCCTTTTCTCCCGCTTTTTTCTGGAAAACTGGCAGGGGTTAAATGCATCCATATAGCCCAGGAGCTATATGTGATGCATTTCTTTAGCCACATAAGGTTTTTATCAAGTTTTATTGCTTCTCAGGGCGCTCCCCCCCAGCGCCCTGCACCCTCAGTGACCGGAGTGTGAAGTGTGCTGAGAGCAATGGCGCACAGCTGCAGTGCTGTGCGCTACCTTATCTGAAGACAGGAACGTCTTCTGCCGCCGCTTTCTCCGGACCTCTTCGCTCTTCTGGCTCTGTAAGGGGGCCGGCGGCGCGGCTCCGGGACCCATCCAGGCTGAACCTGTGATCGTCCCTCTGGAGCTAATGTCCAGTAGCCAAGAAGCCCAATCCACTCTGCAGTCAGGTGAGTTCGCTTCTTCTCCTCTTAGTCCCGCGCTGCAGTGAGCCTGTTGCCAGCAGGACTCACTGAAAATAAAAAACCTAAGTATACTTTTACTTCTAAGCAGCTCAGGAGAGCCACCTAGATTGCACCCTTCTCGGCCGGGCACAAAATCTTAACTGAGGCTTGGAGGAGGGTCATAGGGGGAGGAGCCAGTGCACACCAGCTAGTCCTAAAGCTTTTACTTTGTGCCCAGTCTCCTGCGGAGCCGCTATTCCCCATGGTCCTTACGGAAGTCCCAGCATCCACTAGGACGTCAGAGAAAACACCGATTAAGGGTGAGAATGTGGACCAAAGATATCTGACGCTATCCAAGACATTTGTACCCGCCTGCAGCTACTGTAGGTGCATTCATTGGTCTCTGCCCGTCCTGGGGCTGCATTGATAAAGGGGTTCACCTGCTTCCCACCATTACTGATATAACGCAACTGATAACTGTAACATTCCTTCCTCCTGTGTCCCCCCTTCATCTGTACCTGTGTACGTGCTGTCCCCCCCTGTGGCCCCCTCCCTGTGTGCTGATGCTACGTCTTGGCAATGCTACATGTGGACTGTGCACCCTGACCTTACGCTTCCGCCGCCTTCCATAATCAGCTGTCCTTTGTCTCTCGCTCCCTCGCCCCATCTCTGGTTTCCACAGTCTAAGATCAGTATTGAAGGTGGCCATTTGGAAGGCCAACACAGTAATGGGGGTACCCTTTAATCAGTCTCATCGTAATTGCTGGCCATCCCCACCAGGTTCTACACGGTATTGCACAGAAAGAAGACCCCTGTGCCATTCTTATTACCTCATAATTACTGTGCAAATCTTTAATTTAAAGACTCAATGAAAAAAAAGTAAACACTCGTATCGTGTTCAGAGCTCATTACCTAGAGCACTACGGAGGTCCACACCTAACTTCTGCAGGCTAGTGGCCTCTGTGAAAACATAGAACGTTGATTGGACAATTGCTCAGTGACCGTCGGCGTTATATCTGCTTGAACTGTACCTTTCACATATGCAGGTCATACAGGATACAGTGACTCAGGAACGGCCGGGGTTCCAGACTACGGAAAAGCCTGAGCTTTTGCCACACGAGCAGTTTCATGTGTATATAAAATTTTTCAGAGGGTCTTTAAATTGAAGATACCAGTTAAGTAATTAGTAAGAGGTGTACGGGGTCATGGGTCGCAGAACTGGCCCAAAGACCTGTGCCCCAACAGCAATGACCTCTGCTGAAGTGAGGAACCGTTCATTGTCAAGTAACCAGCACCACTGAGATCCTGGCAGGTGGTGCTGGTTATTTGGCAATACTTGTGCATCCTTCAGCATTACTGCCCGCCATACCTGTGCTCCCTCAGCATTACTGCCCGCCATACCTGTGCTCCCTCAGCATTACTGCCCGCCATACCTGTGCTCCCTCAGCATTACTGCCCGCCATACCTGTGCTCCCCTCAGCATTACTGCCCGCCATACCTGTGCTCCCCTCAGCATTACTGCCCGGCATACCTGTGCTCCCCTCAGCATTACTGCCCGCCATAACCGTGCTCCCTCAGCATTACTGCCCGCCATACCTGTGCTCCCGTCAGCATTACTGCCCGGCATACCTGTCCTCCCCTCAGCATTACTGCCCGGCATACCTGTGCTCCCGTCAGCATTACTGCCCGGCATACCTGTGCTCCCCTCAGCATTACTGCCCGCCATACCTGTGCTCCCTCAGCATTACTGCCCACCATACCTGTGCTCCCCGTAGCATTACTGCCCGCATACCGGTGCTCCCGTCAGCATTACTGCCCGCCATACCTGTGCTCCCCTCAGCATTACTGCTCGCCATACCTGTGCTCCCTCAGCATTACTGTCCGCCATACCTATGCTCACCTCAGCATTACTGCCCACCATACCTGTGCTCCCCTCAGCATTACTGCCCGCTGTACCTGTGCTCCCCTCAGCATTACTGCCCGCCATAACCGCGCTCCCTCAGCATTGCTGCCCGCCATACCTGTGCTCCCGTCAGCATTACTGCCCGGCATACCTGTCCTCCCCTCAGCATTACTGCCCACCATACCTGTGCTCCCCTCAGCATTACTGCCCGGCATACCTGTCCTCCCCTCAGCATTACTGCCCGACATACCTGTCCTCCCCTCAGCATTACTGCCCGGCATACGTGTGCTCCCGTCAGCATTACTGCCCGGCATACCTGTGCTCCCCATAGCATTACTGCCCGCCATACCTGTGCTCCCTCAGCATTACTGCCCACCATACCTGTGCTCCCCTTAGCATTACTGCCCGCATACTGGTGCTCCCGTCAGCATTACTGCCCGCCATACCTGTGCTCCCCTCAGCATTACTGCTCGCCATACCTGTGCTCCCTCAGCATTACTGCCCGCCATACCTATGCTCACCTCAGCATTACTGCCCACCATACCTGTGCTCCCATCAGCATTACTGCCCCCTGTACCTGTGCTCCCCTCAGCATTACTGCCCGCCATAACCGTGCTCCCTCAGCATTACTGCCCGCCATACCTGTGCTCCCGTCAGCATTACTGCCCGGCATACCTGTCCTCCCCTCAGCATTACTGCCCGGCATACCTGTCCTCTCCTCAGCATTACTGCCCGACATACCTGTCCTCCCCTCAGCATTACTGCCCGGCATACCTGTGCTCCTGTCAGCATTACTGCCCGGCATACCTGTGCTCCCCTCAGCATTACTGCCTGCCATACCTGTGCTCCCCTTAGCATTACTGCCCGCATACCAGTGCTCCCGTCAGCATTACTGCCCGCCATACCTGTGCTCCCCTCAGCATTACTGCTCGCCATACCTGTGCTCCCTCAGCATTACTGCCCGCCATACCTGTGCTCACCTCAGCATTACTGCCCACCATACCTGTGCTCCCCTCAGCATTACTGCCCGCTGTACCTGTGCTCCCCTCAGCATTACTGCCCACCATACCTGTGCTCCCCTCAGCATTACTGCCCGCCATACCTGTGCTCCCCTCAGCATTACTGCCGGCCATACCTGTGCTCCCTCAGCATTACTGCCCGCCATACCTGTGCTCCCCTCAGCATTACTGCCCGCCATACCTGTGCTCCCCTCAGCATTACTGCCCGGCATACCTGTGCTCCCTCAGCATTACTGCCCAGCATACCTGTGCTCCCCTCAGCATTACTGCCCGCCATACCTGTGCTCCCTCAGCATTACTGCCCGCCATACCTGTGCTCCCCTCAGTATTACTGCCCGCCATACCTGTGCTCCCCTCAGCATTACTGCCCGCCATACCTGTGCTCCCCTCAGCATTACTGCCCGCCATACCTGTGCTCCCCTCAGCATTACTGCCCGCCATACCTGTGCTCCCTCAGCATTACTGCCCGCCATACCTGTGCTCCCTCAGCATTACTGCCCGCCATACCTGTGCTCCCCTCAGCATTACTGCCCGGCATACCTGTGCTCCCTCAGCATTACTGCCCAGCATACCTGTGCTCCCCTCAGCATTACTGCCCGCCATACCTGTGCTCCCCTCAGCATTACTGCCCGCCATACCTGTGCTCCCTCAGCATTACTGCCCGCCATACCTGTGCTCCCCTCAGCATTACTGCCCGGCATACCTGTGCTCCCCTCAGCATTACTGCCCGGCATACCTGTGCTCCCTCAGCATTACTGCCCGGCATACCTGTGCTCCCCTCAGCATTACTGCCCGCCATACCTGTGCTCCCCTCAGCATTACTGCCCAGCATACCTGTGCTCCCCTCAGCATTGCTGCCCGGCATACCTGTGCTCCCCTCAGCATTACTGCCTGCCATACCTGTGCTCCCCTCAGCATTACTTCCCGGCATACCTGTGCTCCCTCAGCATTACTGCCCGGCATACCTGTGCTCCCCTCAGCATTACTGCCCGGCATACCTGTGCTCCCCTCAGCATTACTGCCCGGCATACCTGTGCTCCCCTCAGCATTACTTCCCGGCATACCTGTGCTCCCCTCAGCATTACTGCCCGGCATACCTGTGCTCCCCTCAGCATTACTGCCCGGCATACCTGTGCTCCCCTCAGCATTACTGCCCGGCATACCTGTGCTCCCCTCAGCATTACTGCCCGGCATACCTGTTCTCTACTGAAGTGCTTATCCTGTGGGCTGGGGACTGAGATCGGGATGCTATGACATGTGAAGTGAACTAGCATGGACTGTCCACTTTATGTTCTTATACTTTTTGTGTCTTTGGAGAACTGAGATGTTTACAGGATGAGATGGTCTGTGGCCTGGACCATAGTCCAGGTCTTGGATAATGAAGTGGTGTGTGAGGAACATGTGGTGATACTGGAGCCCGGGACAGGACCAACTAGAGTAGTACATGAAGCAGCGTGGCTACAGCTCAGCTGGTGTGTGGCCTATGCAGCCACCGGGATGCTACATCTAGACATGAGCTTGACCCCTCGGCCCATCCCTGGCCCCTTGGTCCTCCAGCAGCATCTCCTGTGAATGGGCGTGTTTGTCCTGTGGCTTGTTCTCCTCATGCATCTGGTTCTTTTTGAATTCTGGGTGATGCTACCAATAAATCAGAGGGCACTACTCTCTCCTCTAAGTGCCCCTAGACCGCTGCCAGCCTCATTCCTCTGTGCTTCATCTTCTTATCAGTGATGATGCTTGGCGCATGCAAGGGTGTAAAATGTAATGTAGAAATCCGGAGCCGGTCAGGAACCTTTATGGAGCCAGTGAAGATGTGCCCCCCACCCCCGATTGTCTCTACTTTGCCAATAGTGTTGGCACAAACGCGGATAGAACCAGGAAAAGGGTTTATTGAAAGTCTACTAGGACTGCCATGGCTAAACTATCCAAAGGATGTTATGGTGATTTGGTGTTTAGTCACACCAGTCTTACACACTGCTGGTTAGGCTGGCAATATTGGTGACCCCATGAGGCTCAAAGTAAGATAGCAGTCTGCCCCCCCCCCCCCCCCCCTGTAAACGAATAATAACAGGTGAGAGAGTCGAAGCCCCTCAGTGCCCGCTGTGCCTTAGGCAATTGCCAAGGTAGATGATCAGCCCTGATGTAGGCTGCTATTTTGCTACATAACGTCCCCCAAAAGCATGACCGTAGACGTAAAAACATAGGACATGCACCTGGTGATGTATAGTATAGTCATTAAATCAAGTTCTCCCCCAGGATTCAAACCCAGATGGGAGGCAGGGGGGTAGAAGGCATGTCAGGCGCTTGCTATGTGCCGTCCTCAGGTTTGGATGTTGACCAATCACTGACCTGTTCCTTTTTTATTTTCTTTTCAGGGGTGCACCTGATATGGGGGTTTTGAGGGGATCCTGGGTCCAGCCCCTCCCCCCCTCACACCCCCGTTTCTCTCCACACCTCGTAAAGGACTCCAAACTATTTCTGCTGCTGGACCAAGAAAGGACATTTTTCCAGGGGAAATCGCTAAAACCGCTGAATCTGATAATCACCCAACTCTTAACCAGCAAGGACCTCCGGACTCATCCTCGCCCCACCTTCCCCCCTGGAGGTGGAGGACTGGGACATTCCTGGATCTGCACACATCACAGAAGCGGCCAGGGCCTATTGTGCCGCTTTCGGCCTCCCTGATGGGCTCTGGATTTATTTTTTAACGTTGAGCAAAAATTGGAAAAAAGACAAAAAAAAATATATAAAAAAAAAGACAAAATAATAATTGCGGGTTCTATGCCGCAAAGTGAGATTTCGTGTAGTTGGAAAGGCACAGGTTCTGGGGTACGATAATATTGTCTGTAGATTTATTTCCTCTGAGAAGCTTGTAAAGTGACCCCCCTACCCCCGTCTTCACCCACAACCCTATTTTCTTTTTATAAATGCTTTTATGCAGGTAGAGCAAATACTTTAAGAATTCCGGGGAGGTGGGGGCACGCCCATGGCGGCAGCCAGCTCCTCCCCCCACGCTGATATTTAGAGAGAGCTGCTGTGTAAATAGAGCTATGTCGGAGGGAGTAGTGCAATATCACCACCTTACGTTTGGCTGGTGCCATGTTTAATGTCCTGTCCTTAACGACCCTGAACGGAACCCATTTATCGCAGTCACCAGCAACTCGTCCAAGCTTTAACACCCTGGGGTTAAGCGCTTTAAGGGACAGAGTCCACTTTCACCGCGGGTGTTATTAAAGCAGGCGGCACTTCTGTAACAACATGGAGGCGTGATCCAGCGGATTGCGTGCGGTGGCGATGATATAGCGGCACACAACCTCGCAATTCTCACTGCAGAAACATGACAACTAAATAGTAGAGAGCCCAAGTAATTCTTGGTGGTCACTAAAGTCCATTAACCAATCGCAAGATGCATTTTGGGAGGACAAAAGCGCCTACATGTCCGACATTCCGCTTTATATCCATGTTACATGAGAGTATGGGGACGTTGTGAGGGACAATGGCATTTTTCTGCGTCTTAATTCAGTTGCACACCCTAATTGGGTCATTACATGGGTACTCACCTGCACCTGGGTGATTGGAGAGGGATTGCGTACGACCCCCAGAGAGGCGACAGCACCCACATCCATTACCTTTCCTTGGCAACGCCAGTGCTAGAGGACAAAACTAGGCGTTGGGAGGCACAGCGGAGGTGGCCATTTTGAGGGCTGAACCGGCGTTCATGAGAATGCAGCCAATAGGAACTGAGGACCGTGCCGAGGAATTCTCAAAATGGTTCCCTCAGTTGTGTGAATGTCTATTGGGCACGAGAGACGAGGGTGGAGAAGCCATCCTTTTTGTTGGAAAATTTAGCGGGGTTGCCTCAGTCGGGTGACACCACCATTCTGCACAATATGGTCTATAATGCCACCCACCCACCTTTCGTTGTTTGGTGACACCTCCACAAACTGGAAGTACGCCCATCCCCAAACATCTTTATCACCACCCCTTTCATTACACACATATTTCCGTTTCCTTGTAAGAGGCTTCTCGGTTCCTCCTCACTGATGGCTGGTGAGGGGGTATCATGACTCTTTTGCGCTTTATGAATGACCTCCCGCACACACCGGTGTGAGGCAGACATCAGAATGAGGCCAAGCAATGCATTAGGCACTCCGTGAGTCACCCACTAGATCCCATTGAACTGATTGGCTGCAGCCTCTGCACACAAAATGGCTGCCTCTACTGTGTTCCTCTGAAGTACAGCTGGCCCTCTAGTGACCAAGGCTCAGTCCCCGGCCTGTTGGCAGATGCTGTTTAGCTGATTTAATGCTTTCAGTGATGCAAAGATAATAATTAAAAAAATAATCCCTGCACATCACCCTAGCAACTGTATACCGATTCCGCCATGTTGGGCGTTGCGCACACCTTCATTCTGCTCCCTCCCCCCACAGAGCATTGCCCCTAGGGTACACCGCAGGACCGCCGAGACAGGAAATGGTCTGAGAAAGAAAGTCTTTACATAGTTATTTTGTGAGGTGACGTCTGGGGCGTGGACCTCAGCCTTAGAGTGGGCCTGTCCTAATCTGCATATCAGAGGTCGCAGACGGCCAATCAGTGGCTCACGTCAGCTCGGAAAAAGAAGGTATATGTTTACAGTATCTGAAATCTCCCAGAAGTGTAAATAATTTTGTTCCTCGTGAGAGAAAAGTCTCCGCCCTTTTATCGTCAAATCTAGAAATTTTTTTTTGTGGGAGTGGGGTAAAGGGTATTTTAATATAAAATAGGGAGGGGGAAGGGAGGGATATAACAGACCAATTCTTGGTGATTATATAATGCATAACTTATTTCTTATTTATTGCTGTTTATTTTGAATTATTTAATTTTTTTCTGTTTTAAATGAAATAAATTTGATGAATAGTGTGTGGTATCTTTCCTGAGCCGGAAGGGACAATTCATTCTGCATTCCACTCCGCTGGAATTGGTTACATAGATAATGGGTTATTGTGTAGTTTTAGCATTCTATAGTACGTATTATCCTACAAATGGTGACAAATGCGTCCGAGAAACAGGCCCGACATGAGACCATCAGGTAATAATGTGACGTATGTATGGAGGAGTGAGACCTGGGGGAGGCTCCAACATCTGCGTATCCATAGTAACCGCGAGGCCTGACTAAACTTCAGCTTACACAGGCTGCTGTGTTCGGTAAGGATAGCTGGGATACAAGCCAGAACATGTGTTTGGTAAGGATAGCCAGGGCATGAACCAGGGTCTGCTTTCGGTAAGGATAGCCAGGGTACGAGCGAGGGCCTGTGTTCAGTAAAGATAGTCAGGATATGAGCCAGGGCCTGTGTTCAGTAAGGGTAGCCAGGGCCTGTGTTCGGTAAGGATAGCCAGGCCCTGCGTTCAGTACAGATAGCCAGAAAACGAGCCAGGGTCTTCTTTCGGTAAGGATAGCCAGGTTACGAGCCAGGGCCTGTGTTCGGTAAGGATAGCCAAGATACGAGCCAGGACCTGTGTTTGGTAAGGATAGCCAGGGCCTGTGTTAGGTAAGGATAGCCAGGGTACTTGCCAGGCCATGCATTTGGTAAGGATAGCCAGGAAATGACCCAGGGCCTGCATTCGGTAAGGATAGCCGCGATACCAGCCAGGGCCTGTGTTCGGTAAGGATAGCCAGGGTATGAACCAGGTCCTGTGTTTGGTAAGGATAGCCAGGATACTGTCACGATCCGGGTATCTGGACGCCATTACTTACCCTTCAGATGCCTCCTAAGGCGGGCTCAGCGTTCCAGGACCGGATTCCGCTGTTCCTGAGTTTCCACATGCAGAGTGGTGTTTTCATCAGCCGCGGCCTCCGCTGTGCCCGCGTGGTTAAATGTGCATCTATCAGCCTGGCGTCTCCTGTCTCCGGTGGCCGGCGCCGCCATTACTGTTTCCCAGACCACATGGATTACAAACCAAACTTCCCTCCAAGTGTCTGCATGGGCGCAGCCATCTTGGATTCTGTCATCTGATCATTTCCACCAATCTGCTGTCTGTGTTGTTGATTTGCATAATTGCCTAGCCAACCCCTTCCTTGCTGCAGGTATAAGTAAGCTGTACCTGAGCAAGGAAGACGTCAGTGCTTTGGTTGTCAAACCTAGTTCCTGTTTGTCTCTCTTCTATGATTGTCTTCCAGGTTCCAGCTCCTGTCTCAAGACTTCCACCATAGAGATCCGCACCAGCATTCCACCTGCGGTGTAGCCTGACTCTCCAACCCATTGTGGATTCATCTGTTTCCAGCTACAACACTACCTGCTTCCAGCCTCAGCTTCCAGCAGAGTACAGCTTCCCTTAAAGGGCCGGTGTCCTTTCTACACTTTACCACTCTCCACCGGAATTATTATTTCTCCGCTCTCAAGTTCTACATTTCAGTTCACATTTCATCGCTCCCAAAGTTCATTTATTATTTAACTGGTTCCAGCCAGTATCCACTCCGTGCTAACAACAGTCTGGTTCCAGCCAGTATCCACAGCAGCTGTTTTACCTTCAGCAACCCAGCTCTTCCTGGAACACCAGCTGGTACAATCCTGGGTTATCTCCATTGCTACAGCCGGGCCTGGTAAGGACTTTCCATCTAGAAGATCATAAGAACTATCTCACACTACCAGTGCCCTGTGGCTCCTGCCATGCTGTAGTACTCAGGAACTGTATTTATTCTTTGCTGACTTTTACGTTTTCTTTTATTGCTGCTGTGATGCGGAGTTGTCATAATAAACATCATTGACTTTTATCTAAGTTGTCGTGGTCACGCCTTCGGGCAGTTATTGTTCATGTTACTTACATGTCCAGGGGTCTGATACAACCTCCCAGGTTCCGGTACATCTCAGCCCCTACAACTGAGGCTGCCTCCCGTCAGCTCAGGCCCTCAGTTGTGACAGTAAGCACTGACCTAATGAATCCAGCCGGAGACCAGGATCAAGCGGCCAGGCCGATGCAAGAACTGGCAGCCCGACTAGAACATCAGGAGGCTGCACAGGGCCACATCATCCGCTGTCTCCAGGATCTCTCTACTCGGCTGGATGGGATTCAGACAACTCTCCGTGGATCAGGCGCGTCTGGTGCGTCAACCACAGTGACTCCAGCTATAACCCCACCCACCTTACCCATTTCTGCTCCACGTCTTCATCTTCCAACGCCAGCAAAATTTGACGGATCTCCAAGATTCTGCAGGGGATTTCTCAACCAGTGTGAGATTCAGTTTGAGCTACAACCTGGCAATTTTCCCAGTGACCGTACAAAAATTGCCTACATTATTTCTCTTCTCAGTGGCTCAGCCCTTGATTGGGCATCACCGTTATGGGAGAGGTCCGACACCCTGCTATCTTCTTACACTGCATTTGTGTCAACATTCAGGCGCATCTTCGACGAGCCAGGCCGGGTAACTTCAGCTTCGTCTGAGATTCTCCGTTTACGCCAGGAATCACGTACTGTAGGACAATATCTTATACAGTTCCAGATCCTGGCATCCGAACTGGCATGGAACGACGAGGCCCTGTATGCTGCATTCTGGCATGGTTTATCCGAGCGTATTAAAGATGAGTTAGCTACCAGAGACTTACCCTCCAAGTTAGATGAGCTAATCTCACTTTGTACGAAAGTTGACTTACGTTTCAGAGAGAGAGCAACTGAGCGTGGAAGATCATCTGCTCCAAAATCTTCTACTCCTCCTCCTCGCCAACTGTCACCAACTACAGATGAACCCATGCAAATTGGCCGTTCCCGTTTAACTCCTGCTGAGCGCCGAAGACGTCTCTCCGAGTTTCTCTGTCTGTATTGTGCAGCTCCGTCTCACACCATTAATGCCTGTCCCAAACGTCCGGGAAACTCCAAATCCTAGCTCGCCAAGGAGAGGGCCGGCTAGGAGTAATGATCTCCTCTCCATCTCCTCAAGATTGTAACCTCCCAGTCTCGCTTCAAGTTGCTCAACGTTATCAGAACGTCATTGCCCTCCTGGATTCCGGAGCAGCTGGGAACTTTATTACTGAAGCCTATGTTAAACGGTGGTCCCTACCCACCGAGAGACTTCCTTCGTCCTTTTCCTTAACTGCTGTGGATGGCAGTAAAATTTTTGATACAGTTATTTCTCTAAGGACTCTACCAGTTCGTCTGAGAGTGGGAGTTCTTCATTCCGAACTTATTTCATTTTTAGTGATTCCAAGAGCCACACATCCTGTGGTCCTGGGCCTTCCATGGCTCCGTCTTCACAATCCTACAATTGATTGGACGACTACGCAAATCCTGGCATGGGGTTCCTCCTGTACTAAGACATGTTTGTTTAAAGTGTTGCCTGTCTGTTCTTCCTCCCCCAGGTCGTCTGATGTTCCACCTCCTCCATATCAAGATTTCACGGATGTGTTCAGTAAAGCTTCTGCTGATATCCTTCCTCCTCATAGAGAATGGGACTGCCCGATTGATCTCGTTCCAGGGAAGGTTCCACCTCGAGGCCGAACTTATCCGTTGTCTCTCCCCGAGACACATTCTATGGAGGAATACATTAAAGAGAACCTAGCAAAGGGGTTCATTCGACCTTCTTCTTCTCCAGCCGGCGCAGGCTTCTTTTTTGTAAAGAAGAAAGATGGTGGTCTGCGGCCGTGCATCGACTACAGAGGTTTGAACGACATTACCATCAAGAACCGCTATCCTTTACCCCTGATTACTGAGCTCTTTGACAGAGTTAGCGGAGCTACCATCTTTACAAAGCTGGACCTGAGAGGTGCATACAATCTCATCCGGATCCGTGAGGGTGACGAGTGGAAGACCGCATTTAACACCCGTGACGGACATTATGAGTACCTCGTCATGCCCTTCGGATTGAGCAATGCTCCAGCTGTCTTCCAGCATTTCGTCAATGAGATCTTCAGAGACATTCTATACCGTCATGTCGTGGTCTATCTAGATGATATCCTCATTTTTGCCAACGATTTAGAGGAACATCGTTTCTGGGTAAAGGAGGTTCTGTCCCGTCTCCGTGTCAATCATCTCTACTGCAAATTAGAGAAATGCGTCTTTGAAGTCAAGTCCATTCCGTTTCTAGGGTACATTGTGTCCGGTTCCGGACTAGAGATGGATCCTGAGAAACTACAAGCAATCCAGAATTGTCCGGTACCCTTAACCCTCAAAGGGGTCCAGAGGTTCTTAGGGTTCGCCAATTATTACCGAAAGTTTATACGAGACTTTTCCACCATTGTGGCGCCTATTACTGCTTTCATCAAGAAGGGTGCTAACCCGTCCAAGTGGTCTGAAGAAGCCATGCAAGCTTTTCATCTTTTAAAACAGAGGTTCATCTCTGCACCTGTCCTGAAACAGCCTGACATCGACTCTCCTTTCATCTTAGAGGTGGATGCCTCCTCCGTTGGAGTAGGAGCGGTGTTATCTCAGAGGGCTAAAGATGGTCATTTACATCCTTGCAGTTTCTTCTCACGGAAGTTCTCCCCAGCGGAGCGCAACTATGCCATTGGCGACCAGGAGTTGCTAGCCATCAAGCTCGCTCTAGAGGAGTGGAGATATCTGTTGGAGGGAGCTTCTCATTCAATCACCATCCTTACAGACCACAAGAACCTTCTATATCTAAAAGGCGCACAATGTCTCAACCCCCGTCAGGCCAGATGGGCACTTTTCTTTTCCAGGTTCGACTTTAAACTCCAGTTCTGTCCGGGCTCTCAGAATCGCAAGGCCGATGCCCTTTCCCGCTCATGGGAGCAAGAAAATGAGTCAGAGTCTTCAGACAAGCATCCTATTATAAATCCGTTGGCATTCTCCACGGTAGGGATGGACTCTACGCCCCCATCAGGGAAAAGTTTTGTGAAGCCGACACTAAGGAAGAAGCTCATGCATTGGGCCCATGCTTCCCGTTTTGCCGGACATACAGGTATCCAAAAAACCCTGGAGTTTATCTCTAGGTCCTATTGGTGGCCAACTCTGAAAAAGGACGTTTTGGAGTTTATTGCATCTTGCCCAAAGTGTGCTCAACATAAAGTATCCCGCCAGTCGCCTGCGGGGCAACTGGTTCCACTATCTGTTCCCCGTCGACCATGGACCCATTTGTCGATGGATTTTATTACAGATTTGCCCATGTGCAACAAGTTCAATACCATCTGGGTGGTAGTTGACCGGTTCACCAAGATGGCACACTTCATTCCTCTCACCGGTCTTCCGTCAGCTTCCAAGTTGGCTCAAGTATTCATACAAGAGATCTTCCGACTCCACGGTCTTCCAGAAGAAATTATCTCAGATCGAGGAGTTCAATTCACAGCCAAATTCTGGCGAAGTTTATGTCAAGTCCTCCAAGTCAAGTTAAAGTTTTCCACGGCTTACCATCCTCAGACCAATGGTCAAACTGAGAGGGTGAATCAGGACTTGGAGGCCTTCCTCCGCATCTATGTGTCCTCCTCTCAAGATGACTGGGTTCAATTACTTCCCTGGGCCGAGTTCTGTCATAACAACCAGTATCATTCTTCATCTTCCTCAACACCATTCTTCACCAACTTTGGATTCCACCCTAAAGTCCCTGAGTTCCAACCGCTTCCAGCAACTTCTGTTCCCGCAGTGGATATCACCTTGCATCAGTTTGCCAATATCTGGAAGAGCGTACGATCAGCTCTGCTCAAGGCATCGTTCAGGTACAAGAAGTTTGCGGATAAGAAGCGTCGAGCAGTTCCTGCTCTCAAGGTGGGTGATCGGGTATGGTTATCCACGAAGAATTTGAGGTTAAGAGTTCCCAATATGAAGTTTGCACCTCGCTACATCGGTCCTTTTAAAATTGATCAAGTCATCAATCCTGTTGCTTACAGACTCCAGTTACCTCCCTTCTTAAAAATACCCAGGACATTCCATGTTTCCCTGTTGAAACCGCTAATCTTGAATCGGTTTCATTCCTCACTTCCACCAACTCCGAAAGTCCAAACTCAACGAGGCGTTGAGTATGAAGTGGCCAAGATCCTGGACTCACGTCACCGTTACGGTCAACTTCAGTATCTCATTGACTGGAAGGGCTATGGTCCTGAAGAACGCTCTTGGACCAATGCCTCTGACGTCCATGCTCCTGCCTTGGTACGAAATTTCCACGCAAAGTTTCCTTTAAAGCCTAAGAAGTGTCCTGGGGCCACTCCTAAAGGGGGGGGTGCTGTCACGATCCGGGTATCTGGACGCCATTACTTACCCTTCAGATGCCTCCTAAGGCGGGCTCAGCGTTCCAGGACCGGATTCCGCTGTTCCTGAGTTTCCACATGCAGAGTGGTGTTTTCATCAGCCGCGGCCTCCGCTGTGCCCGCGTGGTTAAATGTGCATCTATCAGCCTGGCGTCTCCTGTCTCCGGTGGCCGGCGCCGCCATTACTGTTTCCCAGACCACATGGATTACAAACCAAACTTCCCTCCAAGTGTCTGCATGGGCGCAGCCATCTTGGATTCTGTCATCTGATCATTTCCACCAATCTGCTGTCTGTGTTGTTGATTTGCATAATTGCCTAGCCAACCCCTTCCTTGCTGCAGGTATAAGTAAGCTGTACCTGAGCAAGGAAGACGTCAGTGCTTTGGTTGTCAAACCTAGTTCCTGTTTGTCTCTCTTCTATGATTGTCTTCCAGGTTCCAGCTCCTGTCTCAAGACTTCCACCATAGAGATCCGCACCAGCATTCCACCTGCGGTGTAGCCTGACTCTCCAACCCATTGTGGATTCATCTGTTTCCAGCTACAACACTACCTGCTTCCAGCCTCAGCTTCCAGCAGAGTACAGCTTCCCTTAAAGGGCCGGTGTCCTTTCTACACTTTACCACTCTCCACCGGAATTATTATTTCTCCGCTCTCAAGTTCTACATTTCAGTTCACATTTCATCGCTCCCAAAGTTCATTTATTATTTAACTGGTTCCAGCCAGTATCCACTCCGTGCTAACAACAGTCTGGTTCCAGCCAGTATCCACAGCAGCTGTTTTACCTTCAGCAACCCAGCTCTTCCTGGAACACCAGCTGGTACAATCCTGGGTTATCTCCATTGCTACAGCCGGGCCTGGTAAGGACTTTCCATCTAGAAGATCATAAGAACTATCTCACACTACCAGTGCCCTGTGGCTCCTGCCATGCTGTAGTACTCAGGAACTGTATTTATTCTTTGCTGACTTTTACGTTTTCTTTTATTGCTGCTGTGATGCGGAGTTGTCATAATAAACATCATTGACTTTTATCTAAGTTGTCGTGGTCACGCCTTCGGGCAGTTATTGTTCATGTTACTTACATGTCCAGGGGTCTGATACAACCTCCCAGGTTCCGGTACATCTCAGCCCCTACAACTGAGGCTGCCTCCCGTCAGCTCAGGCCCTCAGTTGTGACAGATACAAGCCAGGGCCTGTGTTCAGTAAGGATAGCCCGGGTACGAGTTAAGGCCTGTGTTTGGTAAGAATAGCCAGGATTTGAGCCAGGATCTGTGTTCAGTAAGGATAGCCTGGGTACGAGCCAGGGCCTATGTTCAGTAAGAATAGCCAGGGTACGAGCCAAGGCCTGTGTTGGGTAAGGATAGCCAGGGTCTGTGTTCCTGTAAGGATAGCCAGGGCCTGTGTTCCTGTAAGGATAGCCAGGGCCTGTGTTCCGTAAGGATAGCCAGGGTGCGAGACAGGGCCTGTGTTCGGTAAGGATAGTCAGGGCCTGTGTTCGGTAAGGATAGCAAGGGCCTGTGTTCGGTAAGGATAGCAAGGGCCTGTGTTCTGGAAGGATAGTCAGGATACGAGCCAGGGCCTGTGTTCGGCAAGGATAGCCAGGGCCTGTGTTCGGTAAGGATAGCCAGGGCCTGTGTTCGGTAAGGATAGCCAGGACACTCGCCAGGGCCTGCGATCGATAAGGATAGCGAGAGTACGAGCCAGGGCCTGTGTTTGGTAAGGATAGCCAGGGCCTGTGTTTGGTAAGGATAGCAAGGTTCTGTGTTTAGTAAGGATAGTCAGGATACGAGCCAGGGCCTGTGTTCCTTAAGGATAGTCAGGGCCTGTGTTCGGTAAGCATAGCCAGGACCTGTGTTAAGTAAGGATAGCCAGGGTATGAGCCAGGGCTTGCGTTCGGTAAGGATAGCCAGGACACTCGCCAGGGCCTGCGATCGATAAGGATGGCGAGGGTACGAGCCAGGGCCTGTGTTTAGTAAGGATAGCCAGGTTCTGTGTTTAGTAAGGATAGTCAGGATACGAGCCAGGGCCTGTGTTCCTTAAGGATAGTCAGGGCCTGTGTTCGGTAAGAATAGCCAGGACCTGTGTTCAGTAAGGATAGCCCGAGTATGAGCCAGGGCCTGTGTTCCTTAAGGATAGCCAGGGCCTGTGTTCGGTAAGGATAGCCAGGGCCTGTGTTCAGTAAGGATAGCCCGAGTATGAGCCAGGGCCTGTGTTTGGTAAGAATAGCCAGGGTTTGAGCTAGAGTCTGTGTTTGGTAAGGATAGCCAGGGTACGAACCAGGGCTTGTGTTGAGTAAGGATAGCCAGGGCCTGTGTTCCTGTAAAGATAGTCAGGGCTTGTGTTCCTGTAAGGATAGCCAGGGCCTGTGTTCCTGTAAAGATAGTCAGGGCTTGTGTTCGGTAAGGATAGCCAGGGCCTGCGTTCTGTAAGGATAGCCAGGGCCTGTGTTCAGTAAGGATAGCCCGGGTACGAGCCAGGGCCTGTGTTCAGTAAGGATAGCCAGGGTAAGAGCCAGGTCCTGTGTTTGGTAAGGATAGCCAGGATACAAGCCAGGGCCTGTGTTAGGTAAGGATAGCCAGGGTACGAGCCAGGTCCTGTGTTTGGTAAGGATAGCCAGGATACAAGCCAGGGCCTGTGTTCGGTAAGGATAGCCAGGGCCTGTGTTCGGTAAGGATAGCCACGGTATGAGCCAGGGCCTGTGTTCAGTAAGTATAGCCCGGGTACGAGCCAGGGCTTGTGTTCCGTAAGGATAGCCAGGGCCTGTGTTGGGTAAGGATAGCCAGGGTACGAGCCAGGGCCTGTGTTGGGTAAGGATAGCCAGGGCCTGTGATGGGTAAGGATAGCCAGGGCCTGTGTTCCTGTAAGGATAGCCAGGGCCTGTGTTCCTGTAAGGATAGCCAGGGCCTGTGTTCCTGTAGGGATAGCCAGGGCCTGTGTTCCTGTAGGGATAGCCAGGGCCTGTGTTCCTGAAAGGATAGCCAGGGCCTGTGTTCCTGTAAGGAGAGCCAGGGCCTGTGTTCCTGTAAGGAGAGCCAGGGCCTGTGTTCCTGTAAGGAGAGCCAGGGCCCGTGTTCCTGTAAGGAGAGCCAGGGCCCGTGTTCCTGTAAGGATAGGCAGGGCCCGTGTTCCTGTAAGGATAGGCAGGGCCTGTGTTCCTGTAAGGATAGCCAGGGCCTGTGTTCCGTAAGGATAGTCAGGGTACGAGACAGGGCCTGTGTTCGGTAAGGATAGTCAGGGCCTGTGTTCGTTAAGGATAGCAAGGGCCTGTGTTCTGGAAGGATAATTAGGATACGAGCCAGGGCCTATGTTCGGTAAGGATAGCCAGGGCCTGTGTTCGGTAAGGATAGCCAGGGTACTAGCCAGGCCCTGCGTTCGGTAAGGATATCCGCGATACGAGCCAGGGCCTACGTTCGGTAAGGATAGTCAGGATACGAGCCAGGGCCTGTATTCGGTACGGATAGCCGCGATACGAGCCAGGTCCTGCGTTCGGTAAGGATAGCCAGGACACTCGCCAGGGCCTGCGATCGATAAGGATGGCGAGGGTACGAGCCAGGGCCTGTGTTCGGTAAGGATAGCCAGGACACTCGCCAGGGCCTGCGATCGATAAGGATGGCGAGGGTACGAGCCAGGGCCTGTGTTCGGTAAGGATAGCCAGGGCCTGTGTTCAGTAAGGATAGCCCGTGTATGAGCCAGGGCCTGTGTTCCGTAAGGATTGCCAGGGCCTGTGTTAGGTAAGGATAGCCAGGGCCTGTGTTGGGTAAGGATAGCCAGGGCCTGTGTTGGGTAAGGATAGCCAGGGTACGAGCCAGGGCCTGTGTTGAGTAAGGATAGCTAGGGCCTGTGTTGGGTAAGGATAGTCAGCATACAAGTAAAACAAGCACAGTAGTCAGGAAAACGCACAGCACAAGAAACATCTGACACACACACAGAAGGGTGCACTGAGCAACCTCCTGAAAAGTGTGTGTGCGGATGTCTGCAGACCCTGCAGGGCCTGTGTTCGGTAAGGATAGCCAGTGTATAAGTCAGGGCCTGTGTTCGGTAAGGATAGCCAGGGTATGAGCCAGGTTCTGTGTTTAGTAAGGATAGTCAGTGTAAAAGTCAGTACCTGTGTTCGGTAAGGATAGCCAGGGCCTGTGTTCAGTAAGGATTGCCCGGGTATGAGCCAGGGCCTATTTTCAGTAAGGATAGCCAGGGTACCGGCCAGGGCCTGTGTTGGGTAAGGATAGCCAGGGCCTGTGTTGGGTAAGGATAGCCAGGGCCTGTGTTGGGTAAGGATAGCCAGGGCCTGTGTTCCTGTAAGGATAGCCAGGGCCTGTGTTCCTGTAAGGATAGCCAGGGCCTGTGTTCCTGTAGGGATAGGCAGGGCCTGTGTTCCTGTAAGGATAGCCAGGGCCTGTGTTCCTGTAAGGATAGCCAGGGCCTGTGTTCCTGTAAGGATAGCCAGGGCCTGTGTTCAGTAAGGATAGCCAGGGCCTGTGTTCCTGTAGGGATAGCCAGGGCCTGTGTTCCTGTAAGGATAGGCAGGGCCTGTGTTCCTGTAAGGATAGCCAGGGTACGAGACAGGGCCTGTGTTCGGTAAGGATAGTCAGGGCCTGTGTTCGTTAAGGATAGCAAAGGCCTGTGTTCTGGAAGGATAATTAGGATACGAGCCAGGGTCTGTGTTCGGTAAGGATAGCCAGGGCCTGTGTTCGGTAAGGATAGCCAGGGTACTAGTCAGGCCCTGCGTTCGGTAAGGATATCCGCGATACGAGCCAGGCCCTGCGTTCGGTAAGGATATCCGCGATACGAGCCAGGGCCTACGTTCGGTAAGGATAGTCAGGATACGAGCCAGGGCCTGCGTTCGGTAAGGATAGCCAGGACACTCGCCAGGGCCTGCGATCGATAAGGATGGCGAGGGTACGAGCCAGGGCCTGTGTTCGGTAAGGATAGTCAGGGCCTGTGTTCAGTAAGGATAGCCCGGGTATGAGCCAGGGCCTGTGTTCCGTAAGGATAGCCAGGGCCTGTGTTGGGTAAGGATAGCCAGGGCCTGTGTTGGGTAAGGATAGCCAGGGCCTGTGTTGGGTAAGGATAGCCAGGGTACGAGCCAGGGCCTGTGTTGAGTAAGGATAGCCAGGGCCTGTGTTGGGTAAGGATAGCTAGGGCCTGTGTTGGGTAAGGATAGTCAGCATACAAGTAAAACAAGCACAGTAGTCAGGAAAACGCACAGCACAAGAAACATCTGACACACACACAGAAGGGTGCACTGAGCAACCTCCTGAAAAGTGTGTGTGCGGATGTCTGCAGACCCTGCAGGGCCTGTGTTCGGTAAGGATAGCCAGTGTATAAGTCAGGGCCTGTGTTCGGTAAGGATAGCCAGGGAATGAGTCAGAGCCTGTGTTCCGTAAGAATAGCCAGGGCCTGTGTTGGGTAAGGATAGCCAGGGCCTGTGTTGGGTAAGGATAGGCAGGGCCTGTGTTGGGTAAGGATAGGCAGGGCCTGTGTTGGGTAAGGATAGCCAGGGCCTGTGTTGGGTAAGGATAGCCAGGGCCTGTGTTCGGTAAGGACAGCCAGGGCCTGTGTTCGGTAAGGACAGCCAGGGCCTGTGTTCGGTAAGGATAGCCAGGGTATGAGCCAGGTCCTGTGTTTAGTAAGGATAGTCAGTGTAAAAGTCAGTACCTGTGTTCGGTAAGGATAGCCAGGGCCTGTGTTCAGTAAGGATTGCCCGGGTATGAGCCAGGGCCTATTTTCAGTAAGGATAGCCAGGGTACCGGCCAGGGCCTGTGTTGGGTAAGGATAGCCAGGGCCTGTGTTGGGTAAGGATAGCCAGGGCCTGTGTTCCTGTAAGGATAGCCAGGGCCTGTGTTCCTGTAAGGATAGCCAGGGCCTGTGTTCCTGTAGGGATAGCCAGGGCCTGTGTTCCTGTAGGGATAGGCAGGGCCTGTGTTCCTGTAAGGATAGCCAGGGCCTGTGTTCCTGTAAGGATAGCCAAGGCCTGTGTTCCTGTAAGGATAGCCAGGGCCTGTGTTCCTGTAAGGATAGCCAGGGCCTGTGTTACTGTAAGGATAGCCAGGGCATGTGTTCCTGTAAGGATAGCCAGGGCCTGTGTTCCTGTAAGGATAGCCAGGGCCTGTGTTCCTGTAAGGATAGCCAGGGCCTGTGTTCCTGTAAGGATAGCCAGGGCCTGTGTTCCGTAAGGATAGCCAGGGTACGAGACAGGGCCTGTGTTCGGTAAGGATAGTCAGGGCCTGTGTTCGTTAAGGATAGCAAGGGCCTGTGTTCTGGAAGGATAGTTAGGATACGAGCCAGGGCCTGTGTTCGGCAAGGACAGCCAGGGCCTGTGTTCGGTAAGGATAGCCAGGGCCTGTGTTCGGTAAGGATAGCCAGGGTACTAGTCAGGCCCTGCGTTCGGTAAGGATATCCGCGATACGAGCCAGGCCCTGCGTTCGGTAAGGATATCCGCGATACGAGCCAGGGCCTGCGTTCGGTAAGGATAGTCAGGATACGAGCCAGGGCCTGTATTCGGTACGGATAGCTGCGATACGAGCCAGGGCCTGCGTTCGGTAAGGATAGCCAGGACACTCGCCAGGGCCTGCGAACGATAAGGATGGCAAGGGTACGAGCCAGGGCCTGTGTTTGGTAAGGATAGCCAGGTTCTGTGTTTAGTAAGGATAGTCAGGACACGAGCCAGGGCCTGTGTTCCGTAAGGATAGTTAGGGCCTGTGTTCGGTAAGAATAGCCAGGACCTGTGTTAAGTAAGGATAGCCAGGGTATGAGCCAGGGCCTGTGTTCGGTAAGGATAGCCAGGGCCTGTGTTCAGTAAGGATAGCCCGGGTATGAGCCAGGGCCTGTGTTCGGTAAGGATAGCCCGGGTATGAGCCAGGGCCTGTGTTTGGTAAGAATAGCCAGGGTTTGAGCTAGAGTCTGTGTTTGGTAAGGATAGCCAGGGTACGAACCAGGGCTTGTGTTCCTGTAAGGATAGCCAGGGCCTGTGTTCCTGTAAGGATAGTCAGGGCCTGTGTTCGATAAGGATAGTCAGGGCCTGTGTTCGGTAAGGCTAGCCAGGGCCTGTGTTCGGTAAGGCTAGCCAGGGCCTGTGTTCGGTAAGGATAGCCAGGGTACGAGCCAGGGCCTGTGTTCAGTAAGGATAGCCCGGGTATGAGCCAGGTCCTGTGTTTGGTAAGGATAGCCAGGATACAAGCCAGGACCTGTGTTAGGTAAGGATAGCCAGCGTACGAGCCAGGTCCTGTGTTTGGTAAGGATAGCCAGGATACAAGCCAGGGCCTGTGTTCGGTAAGGATAGCCAGGGCCTGAGTTAGGTAAGTATAGCCACGGTATGAGCCAGGGCCTGTGTTCAGTAAGTATAGCCTGGGTATGAGCCAGGGCCTGTGTTCAGTAAGGATAGCCCGGGTACGAGCCAGGGCCTGTGTTCCGCAAGGATAGCCAGGGCCTGTGTTAGGTAAGGATAGCCAGGGCCGGTGTTAGGTAAGGATAGCCAGGGCCTGTGTTGGGTAAGGATAGCCAGGGCCTGTGTTGGGTAAGGATAGCCAGGGCCTGTGTTGGGTAAGGATCGCCAGGGCCTGTGTTGGGTAAGGATAGCCAGGGCCTGTGTTGGGTAAGGATAGCTGTGTTGGGTAAGGATAGCCCGGGTACGAGCCAGGGCCTGTGTTGGGTAAGGATAGCCAGGGCCTGTGTTGGGTAAGGATAGCCAAGGTCTGTGTTGGGTAAGGATAGGCAGGGCCTATGTTGGGTAAGGATAGCCAGAGCCTGTGTTGGGTAAGGATAGCCAGGGCCTGTGTTGGGTAAGGATAGCCAGGGCCTGTGTTGGGTAAGGATAGGCAGGGCCCATGTTGGGTAAGGATAGCCAGGGCCTGTGTTGGGTAAGGATAGGCAGGACATATGTTGGGTAAGGATAGGCAGGGCCTGTGCTTGGTAAGGATAGGCAGGGCCTGTGTTGGGTAAGGATAGCCAGGGCCTGTGTTGGGTAAGGATAGCCAGGGCCTGTGTTGGGTAAGGATAGCCAGGGCCTGTGTTGGGTAAGGATAGCTGTGTTGGGTAAGGATAGCCCGGGTACGAGCCAGGGCCTGTGTTGGGTAAGGATAGCCCGGGTATGAGCCAGGGCCTGTGTTTGGTAAGAATAGCCAGGGTTTGAGCTAGAGTCTGTGTTTGGTAAGGATAGCCAGGGTACGAACCAGGGCTTGTGTTCCTGTAAGGATAGCCAGGGCCTGTGTTCCTGTAAGGATAGCCAGGGCCTGTGTTCCTGTAAGGATAGTCAGGGCCTGTGTTCGGTAAGGATAGCCAGGGCCTGTGTTCGGTAAGGATAGTCAGGGCCTGTGTTCGGTAAGGATAGCCAGGGCCTGTGTTCGGTAAGGATAGCCAGGGTACGAGCCATGGCCTGTGTTCAGTAAGGATAGCCCGGGTATGAGCCAGGTCCTGTGTTTGGTAAGGAAAGCCAAGAAACAAGCCAGGTCCTGTGTTTGGTAAGGATAGCCAGGATACAAGCCAGGGCCTGTGTTCGGTAAGGATAGCCAGGGCCTGTGTTAGGTAAGTATAGCCACGGTATGAGCCAGGGCCTGTGTTCAGTAAGTATAGCCTGGGTATGATCCAGGGCCTGTGTTCAGTAAGGATAGCCCGGGTACGAGCCAAGGCCTGTGTTCCGCAAGGATAGCCAGGGCCTGTGTTAGGTAAGGATAGCCAGGGCCGGTGTTAGGTAAGGATAGCCAGGGCCTGTGTTGGGTAAGGATAGCCAGGGCCTGTGTTGGGTAAGGATAGCCAGGGCCTGTGTTGGGTAAGGATAGCTGTGTTGGGTAAGGATAGCCCGGGTACGAGCCAGGGCCTGTGTTGGGAAAGGATAGCCAGGGCCTGTGTTGGGTAAGGATAGCCAAGGTCTGTGTTGGGTAAGGATAGGCAGGGCCTATGTTGGGTAAGGATAGCCAGGGCCTGTGTTGGGTAAGGATAGCCAGGGCCTGTGTTGGGTAAGGATAGCCAGGGCCTGTGTTGGGTAAGGATAGCCAGGGCCTGTGTTGGGTAAGGATAGCCAGGGCCTGTGTTGGGTAAGGATAGGCAGGACATATGTTGGGTAAGGATAGGCAGGGCCTGTGCTGGGTAAGGATAGGCAGGGCCTGTGTTGGGTAAGGATAGGCAGGGCCTGTGTTGGGTAAGGATAGCCAGGGCCTGTGTTGGGTAAGGATAGCCAGGGCCTGTGTTGGGTAAGGATAGCCAGGGCCTGTGTTGGGTGACAATGCTAAATTCCTTTGTCGTATAATCAACCCTTACGAAGCTAAGAACACTGTACGCTGTTTACTTAAGAAATACCGTAATGGTACGCTATTTGCGTAACGATCGCTCAGCCGTAGGCGAGACGCTCAAGCGTCACATTCGCTCACGGCCCAGCGATCACAGGACACGTTATTGGTTATGTCTAGGGGAAAGATTCGCTATGGCGTAGCATACACTCGAGACCACGAGGAGGTCACCAGCGATGCAGACGCTCACAGCACAATACCTTTATATTTAAACCTTTTAACAATGTAATGCGCTATATACCTTAATGTGAATACAGGGTGTAAATGCAACTTTGTGTAGCCTGACTACCTACAAAGCTGTTTGAGCGTCACCGACGCTCAAGTGAACACTTAACACTATAGTAAATACACAGATACTGTTTTAGGGTTCCAAAGCCTATTATCTGTATTATATCTAGTATACTTGTAAAAGAGTAACACAGTACAAATGATACACTACAATATAACAAAGCCTTCCTAACCAAACACCTAACTAAGGGATAAACTACAATACTATCCTGGCCTAACACAATACAATACAATACTATAAAGTATAGTCTAGGGGAGTTACGAGAGAAAAAAGAAAATAGAGAGAGAGAAATAGACACAGAGGGAGAGAGAGGAATTGGCTCACAGAAAGACAATGATTACGGAGAGAACTTACGCACAAAGGGTATGATCGCCTGCGCCTCGATATCCAGCTCCCGATTATCAGCAGATAACCGTTGATGAGAGAGTGAGAGCTGGATGTGGTCGGCCTGCCTATTTATGCCCCACACACAATGCAATCTCCTGGTCCTACAATCCTTCAGTTTATTGGACACAGGAATTCGGCCCTGTACTGTAACCAAAGGTCATAGGTTGATTCATACAGGTGGGCTGTGCTGAGTTTAAACGGCTCAGGTGGGTGGGAAACTGGGTTTCCCGCCGCATACCTGAGTATGGGTAAATAATAGAAATGGACATAAATTTCTTATGTTCATAACTATTCGCACGAGCGATTAATACGCTCCAAACCAACACCGGAATATTGCTAATTAAATACTCTTCCGATGGGTACCAAATACTGCTGTATGACTCCTGTTAGACCCTTCGTGCAATACAAAGAGGGATTCCTCCGCTCAGGGACATTCTATCTAAACCAAACTTACAGAAACTATTGAGGGGAACATGATCTATAAACGACATTAATTGTGAACCTTTGTAACGAATGAGTCGCACGCTACGATCACATAAACTCTACCGTAAATGCGCATACTGCGCGTGCGAGTGCACGCTATTGCGGGTATGCGCTTCCACGGGAGAGCATACGCATGCGCAGCACGGACCAGTGTGCGGTGCAAATATGGCAGTGTGCATTGAGACATTTTTCTGACTTCGACAGTCCACCCTTTGGCAGTCAATAATAACTGCCACAAAATATTTAAGGAGAAAAATGTAAGTCAGGGGTTAATTGATTTCCATGGTGGGGAAAGGAGGAAGAATGGAGTAGGTGTGAAGAGAGTATGACCTAGTGAGAAAGCAGGAGCATGTGTGTATGAGTCCATGTTTGGGGGGGGGTCATGTATCATCGTGCCGTACGTGTGGTAAATCAAGCTTCGAGGTATTGCGAAGTATACATTTGAATTCCTTCTTATCCTGTGGTACAGGTCTGTGGATGGGCTGTCAAACTCTACCGAGCTCATTTTGGCTGTGGTTGTAACACAATGGGGATGCACATTTTAGTTGATGATACATGAATTGGGGGGGTATGTGGTTGCTGCTATCTGTACCTGTATTCCCTATCGACTATGTGTGTTATTACCTGAGGGTTGCAGAGATGAAGATAAAGAACACTTACGAAAAATGCAATGATATTCTATGTCAGGTTTATGTACGTTCGTCGATTGAGGTCTTGATTGGTATCGTTTGATTGCAGTCTTCTTCTTTGTGCTTTTGCTCATAAATCGTGAGTAAAGCAAACAACGTCCATGGATTTACAAAAAAAAAATGTTGGGCTAGCGTGATTTTAAAGTTCCTAGGGAAACTGGGGTACCCATGGCATTGTCCATAAAATCTTGTATATCAGGTCGTCTGCTCTTCTTCTTTCCATCTTTCCGTTGTCGGCCCCTTGGCTCATCAGGTCCTTCGTCTACGTGGGTCTTTGTACCTCGGAGGAAAACATAGAAATGGGTGAAAGACGGACCGTATACTCATTACATCATTACGTCATGGTTTCTAGCATTGGGTCATAAATCAAATCCAGGTTAATTACAGTTTCCTCACTCCTCAAGCTCATCACTTTCGTACTTTGTTTACACCTCATCAAAGCCTGCCCGCATCTAAATATCAATCCAATAGATATAACGACACCTAAGATACACAGGAGAAACTTTCCAACATCCATTATGATTCCTTGAGCCCATTCTCCCAAACCGGAGAACCAATTTCGCGGGTTCAACCATGACACCCAACCAGTCAGCTCATTACCTACAGCAGCAAGGGTGAGATTGTGTTTCCGACGAAATTCCCACTTTAATTGCAGAATATCATCCATCTTTTGGTCTATGACCTCTACCGGATCCTCGGTACTATTTGTGATGTACGTGCAACACTTTATGCCGTACTGTGTTGTCAATGTAACACAATATCCGCCTGTTACTGCTGTAAGGTAATTAAGAACCATCCTATGCTGAACTAGTTCTGTTTTGTAAGCTTGAAGTTCTCTTCCAGTGTATCTAAACGTGTCATCATACATTTCAGTGATATTATCTAACAAATTGGCGAGTGCGGAAATGTATTTATAATTCATCACTCCTCGAGCGGTACGAGTGAAATCTAACGCTACCAGAACCTGAATCCCGGTGGATTCATGGATAAGATCAGAGGCCGGATGCTCTAACCTTTCTGACAGTTGTCTTTTAACTCGGTGTTCGTAGTGAGTGTGAGTATAAGGAGCTTGGGCACCACGGTGTATGTCCTTCATTTTGTCATGTGTTACAGTCATCACTTCAGGCAATACTTTTCCAATATAACACAATCCTTCAGAGTTTGGGGCAAGCCACTTGTACGCCTTTCTCCCGCATATGAAATATGCATCATCGGGGAGAACATAAGGGACGGAGAAGGACATGACCATGTTACAAACCTTCCAGGTGAAATCTCCTGACCCTAATTCTTCCATCTGCCTAATGCACGTATCGGTCTGTACGATATGTGCACAGTATCCTGGTGATACCTCTCCAACTCTAGTAATCCTATTTCCTAAGGTATATCGATACCGAAAAGATTTTCCTCTACTGGCTATGTGGCGTACGAGCTCTGTATCTGTAGGCATTCTATCTGCTCTGTGTGAAAAGGTCATGGAAAGGTTGCTCCATGACACTTCCCAATTTCCCGGTTTTCTAGGATTGGAGATGTTAAAACATAAGAGGGACCTATCCACATGGTATTGGTGGAGCTTCAAACTAGGAGGGCTGGAGATGTTAAACCTCCGGTCCACCGGTCTCCCACCACTTAGCTCAAGTACTTCCCCTAACGTTAAAGGAAATGGTACTAGCCCTGATTTGCTGTGACCCTGAGGTACTTGAGAGCATACCCAACAATCTGTTTGGTTCAACACGTTACCCACTAGAGAGTGATAGTCACTCAATGGATGCCGGTCCATATGGATATTAAAACTAGATTGGCATTGCTTTATGCATCCATCTTCAACCAGATTACCACAGAGCCTACAGATACAATTTTCCTCAGCTAACAATCCATCACAATTTCTTCTATCGGATCGTTTTCTGATACTCGCCTTTGCTTGTTGGATTGGTTGATCTTGGAAAACTACGCCTCCATCATCATAATCGGAACCCATTCCAGAACCTCTCTCGACCTCTATGGTACTCTCGCCGGAACAGACTGCTCTGGTCAACATCATGGTTAACATCAAAATCCGGATCACAGTCTCTTTGGGCAAGTCCATCTTTGAGGAGGAAATGGAGAAGAATGAGAAAGGGGAAAAAGAAATATCAAGGGAGAAGGGATGGGAAGTGGAGAAAAACAATAAAAGGGAGAAGGGAGTCGACAACTGCTTTCGATCTTCAAGGCTCAGGTGCCGCCTCAGTCCTCCTGGAACAGACACTCCAGTGATACAACCTCTACCGTCTGTTCCTTATCACGGGACTTCTCTGGGTCAGCAACCTTCTTGCAGTGGGATGAATGGACCCAAGTCTCTCTCTCAGCAACCTTCAATGCTGTGGTGCTAGTCAATAAGACCTGGTATGGTCCTTCCCATCTATCAATAAGACAACCTGAGCGTAGAAAATTTCGTATCATTACATAATCCCCAGGTTCAATGTCATGACAATTACTATCTGGTAAATCAGGAATCACCAACTTCAGATTATCATTTTGACTCCTCAACTGCTTACTCATGTTAATCAAGTACTTTACAGTTACTTCATTGTTACATTTCAAATCATCCTGAGGGTTAATCATGACATGCGGTTGTCGACCAAACAGAATTTCAAAAGGAGACAGATTAAGAGGGGACCTGGGAGTGGTTCTGATACTATACAAGACAATGGGTAAAGCTTCTGGCCACGTCAATCCTGTCTCTGTCATTACTTTACTCAATTTATTTTTAATAGTGCTGTTCACTCTTTCGACCTTCGCACTCGCCTGTGGACGGTACGGAGTGTGCAGCTTGCTATCAATTCCCATCAACTTACACATTCCTTGAAAGACATCACCTGTAAAATGGGTACCCCTATCACTTTCAATGATTCTAGGGATACCATATCTACATACAAATTCCTGCACGATTTTCTTAGCTGTAAACATAGCAGTGTTTGTAGCTGCTGGAAAAGCTTCGACCCAATTCGAGAAAACATCTATACAGACAAGTACATACTTTAAGTTTCTACATGGGGGCAATTGGATGAAGTCAATTTGTATTACTTGGAAAGGGCCGCCGGCAGGTGGGATATGGGAGGGTTCTGTAGGTATTGCCTTTCCAATATTCTTTCTCAGACAGGTAAGGCATGACATTGCTCTTTTACCAGCATGAGAGGAGAATCCTGGGGCGCACCAGTATGCTCTTACCAATTTGCACATCCCCTCCTTGCCTAGATGAGTCAGCCCGTGAGCTGCTTCAGCCAGACATGGAAGGTATGCCCTGGGGGCCACTGGTTTACCATGTCCATCCGTCCAGAGCCCTGAGGGCTCCTGGCCATATCCCTTTGCCTTCCAGACTGCTCTCTCTTGAGTGGAACACAAACTCTGCATCTCACACAACTTCTGTGTGTTGATGGTATTAAATACCATCAACTGTGTGGTGTCTGTCCGTATGGGGGTAGCAGCTGCAAGCTTTGCAGCTTCGTCTGCTCGGCTGTTACCAAGGGATACTGGGTCTTGGCTATACGTATGTGCTTTACATTTGATAACAGCCACTCTGTCGGGTTCCTGTATCGCTGTTAGAAGCCTTTTTATATACGCTGCATGCGCTATCGGTGTGCCAGCTGCCGTCATGAAATTTCTGAGCCGCCATAGGGCTCCGAAATCATGGACTACCCCGAACGCGTATCTAGAATCGGTGTAGATATTGGCAGACTTACCCTTAGCCAATTCACATGCTCTGGTTAGGGCGACCAGTTCAGCAACCTGGGCTGAGTGAGGTGGGCCTAGCGGTTCCGCTTCTATGGTGTCTTGGTCATCTACGACTGCGTATCCAGTACACAAGTCTCCCGAGTCTGACTGTCTGTGACAACTACCGTCCGTGTAGAACGTGAGTTCTGCATCTTCTAGTGGATTGTCACTGATGTCAGGCCTTGCGGTAAAATTTTGGGTCAAATATTCCATACAATCATGTGCATCCTCCTTTGTATAAAATCCTCCTTCCCCATCACTCTCACCTCCCACCCTTTGTGCCTGTCCAGGCACACCTGGGAGAAATGTTGCAGGGTTTAATGCGCTGCATCTCCTTATGGTGATGTTTACTGGGGCCATTAATGCCAATTCCCATCTCGTAAACCTTGCTGATGAGACATGTCTGGTTTGGGCAGAATTTAATAAGGCAGATACTGCATGTGGTGTATGGATTGTGAGGTTGTGGCCTAGCACGACATCTTCGCTTTTCGTCACTAGCAATGCTATCGCCGCAACGCTACGCAAGCATGTGGGGAGGGACCGCGCTACCGTATCTAGCTGAGCGCTGTAGTATGCAACTGGCCTGCTGGCGTCACCGTGTTTTTGTGTTAGTACACCTGCTGCGCACCCAGCACTTTCTGTTCCGTATAGTTCAAAGGGTTTCCCATAGTCTGGCATACCTAGTGCAGGTGCCTGCGTTAGACACTGTTTGAGTCTCTCAAATGCCGTTTCAGATTCGTCTGTATGCGAAATCCGATCAGGTTTGTTTGAGGAGACCATTTCCTGCAGAGGTAGTGCCAATATGGAAAACCCTGGGATCCAATTACGGCAATACCCACACATTCCTAAAAACGTTCTGATCTGTTGCTGGGTTTGTGGTAGTGTCATGTCTCTAATGGCTTGGATTCTATCAGCGGTCAGGTGTCTCAGTCCTTGTGTTAGACAGTGTCCCAAATATTTTACCTTAGCTTGGCATAATTGTAACTTGTCTTTGGAAACCTTGTGACCTGTGTCTGAAAGGTGAAACAGGAGTTGTTTCGTATCTTTCAGAGAGGCTTCCAGTGAATCTGAACACAGTAGTAAATCGTCCACATACTGTATCAATACTGATCCACTTTCTGGTTGAAAAGACTGTAAACAATCATGCAAAGCCTGAGAAAATATACTTGGACTATCTATGAAACCTTGGGGTAATCGAGTCCACGTGTATTGGACTCCTCTGTATGTAAATGCAAACAAATATTGGCTGTCAGGGTGCAGAGGTACCGAAAAGAAAGCGGAGCAGAGGTCAATGACAGTGAAAAATTTGGCAGTGGGAGGAATTTGCATTAGGATGACAGCTGGATTAGGCACTACAGGGAATTGACTCTCAACTATTTTGTTAATCCCCCTTAGATCCTGCACTAGCCTGTAACCCCTCCCCCCACTCTTTTTAACAGGGAAGATGGGACTATTTGCTGTGCTGGACGTTCTTACTAGAATGCCCTGTTGTAGCAAGCGCTCTATTACGGGAAAAACTCCTAACTCCACCTCTGGCTTCAGAGGATACTGTGGGATTTTTGGAGCTATCCTACCATCTTTTACTTGCACTACTACTGGAGCTACGTTTGCCATTAATCCAGTGTCCTGTCCATCTTTTGTCCAAAGTGAATCTGGTATCTGAGATGTCATCTCTTCTACCTGGGATGGATTCCTATTTGTCATAATGGAATGTGACATTAATTTTGATGGGGAGTCTAACATGTCTCGTACTTCCTGAGCGTGATTCTCAGGTATGTCCAAGAATACACCTTCAGGAGTACAATAGATGACGCAACCCATTTTGCATAGTAAGTCTCTTCCCAGGAGATTGGTAGGTGCCGATGCAGCCAGCAAAAAGGAATGCTTGGTATGCAAAGGTCCTATTGTAATCTCTGCTGGTTTGCTAACAGGGTAATGCTGGACTACTCCTGTTACTCCCATGGCTGGAACTGTCCTACCAGTGGTTCTCATGCCCACTGTCGAATTTATCACTGACTTGGCCGCCCCTGTGTCTACAAGAAAATTTAAAGTTTTACCAGCCACATTGATTGCAATCTCTGGTTCGCTTCCAAGACTGGCAATCAATTTAACTGGCTGCAGGTTACAGGTATGGCCACACCCCTATTGGGTATGGTGACCTCCCTGAATCCCAGTGGCAGCAACTACTTGTGGGGGAGTTAGCTGGGAACTACCAGAGGCGTGCCAATCTCTGTTCGGGGGGTATCTTTTTGTTTCCCCTGTATGTGGCTCAAAACTCCGCCTCTGTGGACCCTGCTCCCAATGTCGTGTGTGGTGTTGTTGTCTGGGGGGTTGAAAAGATCTTTGTACATTCTTTGATCTACATTCTCGTGCAAAATGTCCTGGTCTGTTACAAGAAAAACATGTTATTCCACTTGCCTTACCCACAGGATTCGGTGGTACATACGCAGGCTGCCTTGTGGTCAGCGCCTGTATACTTACGGACATCAACTTATCACTTTGCGACTCCCTGTGCCTAGTGATGTTTTTGTCGTGATCAACAGCAGCCTCTCTCAAAGTGGACACTGACAGACCTCGCCAGCATGGTTGTGTGGTCTGTACCCTAGCCTTTAATGTTTCTTTCAAACCATCCATCAGTACAGATACTGCTACTTCTCGATGGTTTGGGTTGGTCTTTATGTCTTCTATACCAGTGTATTTTGCCATTTCTGATAATGCCCGGTGGAAATATTCTGCTGCCGTTTCAGACTCTTTTTGTTTGATGGAAAATAGTTTATTCCATTTAGCAACGGCTGGGAAATATTCTTTTAGCTGCAAATTTATCCTTTTTACATTATCCTGGTCGTACACATCTGTAAGTGGTACCTCTTTGTCTAGTCCACAATCAGCCAAGAATTTAACTGGGTCGACACTGGGGGGTAAGCAAGCTCTTAGCACTACCTGCCAATCCTTATTATTGGGCTCTAAAGTGTTTCCTAGATCCCTGATATATTTTTGGCTTGCCACTAAATCCTTTCTGGGGTCTGGGAATTCAGACACTATGGTCCTTAATTCCATTCTAGTGAACGGGCAATACATGGCGATGTTCCTGATGGGTGTGACTCCTGATGCATCTGTTTTCCCATTGGGAACTACTATCACCTTAACTGGATTAACTCTTATAACTTCACTCTGTGTAGATTCTACAGCTTGGGGTGTAAGTGTTTCAGTGTAATGCATGGTGCCGTACTTACCTGATGACACGACCTCACCTATCCCTCCGCTAGGGGCCTTCACTAATCTCGTGGCTGTTGATGTGCCTACTGTAGTCTCTGAAATGGTGGCTGCAAGAGAGAGAGCTGAAATTGTTGATGGATCGTCTTCTTGATCACACTCCTGGGGAAGGTTCAAAACAGGGTACAACTTGCACGGGTTAATACTTGCATGGGTTATTTGGTTAACATCATTAACATTAACATGGTTACTAAGAGTTTTAGTTTTACAACCCAGTGCGTCTTTCTCCGTAATCAACTTCTCTCCTGATATATATGGTGGAGGAGGAGCTGTGGCTATCAGTTTCCTTACTGCCCCAGATCCTGCCGCCAGAGCCAAACCTCTCTGTATCTCACCTTCCTGGTGCCACAACTGTAAATAATCATAATGCTGAATTCGTCTCTTTGTTGGTTTTACGAGACATATCCTCCTCCTTAAATTTTGTAACACTTCCGGGCTGAAACTACCTATTCTTGGGAACTTGTCCCTGTCTTGTACAGTCATTCTCTCCCATTCATCACATAAAACCTCTGTGTGACTACCGTATTTTTCACACATTACATATCGTGCCGACCCAACTGGTCGGTTCACAGAATCAACCTGAACCAGGGTTGATCGCCCCCTACCTGAGCAACTGGCCCCCATCGTCTGTAGGTGTTGCTTAGTCCTCCTTGGATTTTCTGTATCAAGGTTTTCAGCAAGCCTTTACAGACAACCAAATTACTCCACAGTAGGCCGGCGGTGGCGGTTTACCGAGTACCCCACTCACTCGCCCACCTCGACCAATACGACCTGATCACACCGATATGGTGCTGGCGTACTCGATACAGGGCCCCTATGGAACCTTCAGTTTACTGGAACATATGAGGGATACCCGCAGGACACTTACTCTTTCCAGTAAAGTTTAGGTTGTTGGATAGTTCCTGAGTGACCAGCGAACTTCCCTTCCAAAAATAAAAAATTACACAAATCACGTCAGAATGTACAAATAGCGTTTATGACCTTCGTACACAAATAGTACCGGTCAGGTTTACTAATGCACACAATTACGTGCGGTACAATCGTTCAGCACATAAGCAACTAATCTTATGTGCGGAGCGACCAGTGGAATCGAAAATTTCGGCTGCGAATTCCTTCAGCCAGAGCTTAATGGCCTATATGGGTTCTGCACCAACACCCCAGGCGTTGTGCCACTGGACTTTTATAGCGGACCTTTTTACCTTATGACCTCCTGGTCTTGTTACCTTATGACCTCCTGGTCTTGTTACACTATGACCTCCTGGTCTTGTTACACCTTATGGTCCGCTATACTCTAATGCTCAAATATTTATTTAACCAGAGATGCCTCCCTAGCCACCGTATATGTCACTTACACGTATGTTCCTTGACGAGTACTCGGCTTTCCTTTTGGTTCCCCCTTTAAAATTGTATAAACACACTCACTCAACACATGTACACTTTTGTTTCTACCTCTATTTCTGCGCAGAAATTTGTCTTCAGCCCAAGTGTGTTACTAATTAGGAGCAGGATCTGTTAAACTAAATTTCGGGTTTTCCAAAAATTGATTTGCGTTATTTACCGCGTCGCGTTATCTACCGCTGTGCGTTACTTATCGCCTTTGCGCTAATTATCGCTTTGCGCTAAAATCCACTTTATCACAACTTGAGCTACGTGGACGTAACCAGACGCTACGTTGCGTAATGTACGCTGCGTGCGTCTGCCTTTCGGATTGCGTACGCTAGTCTTTGTTAGCGACACGTGTACGCAATGCAGAGGATCCACCGTAACACAATATTTATCAATGTAGATGATCCCTGATCATCCACCGCAATCCACACTGCACACTGGCTGCCTCGTCTCTAAGACAAAACCGTGTTCTATACTTTAATTATTACTTTTACTATTAAATAACAGCAAATCTCTTTTTGCACTTTCTATCAACTATAAAAATTGGCAAACAGGAATAGTGATATACGAAAAATGAAATATACAAGTGGAAAGAAATGCAGGTATATGCGTGCGTACGCAAGACAAAAGAAAAATAAACAGTTTTAAAAGACACAAGCGTTTTGTTCTTACTTCCGGTTACCGGGTTCCTTCAGCACTCTTTACCTAAGCGAAGCAGACGCTTATCCCGTCAGCAACTGTGAGACAACCTCCCACCCTTTTGCTGGGGGATAAAGTCTGCTGATCTACCTAGTGCAGATGTGAAAAGGACCGGGCGAGCCCGCAATTGACAATGCTAAATTCCTTTGTCGTATAATCAACCCTTACGAAGCTAAGAACACTGTACGCTGTTTACTTAAGAAATACCGTAATGGTACGCTATTTGCGTAACGATCGCTCAGCCGTAGGCGAGACGCTCAAGCGTCACATTCGCTCACGGCCCAGCGATCACAGGACACGTTATTGGTTATGTCTAGGGGAAAGATTCGCTATGGCGTAGCATACACTCGAGACCACGAGGAGGTCACCAGCGATGCAGACGCTCACAGCACAATACCTTTATATTTAAACCTTTTAACAATGTAATGCGCTATATACCTTAATGTGAATACAGGGTGTAAATGCAACTTTGTGTAGCCTGACTACCTACAAAGCTGTTTGAGCGTCACCGACGCTCAAGTGAACACTTAACACTATAGTAAATACACAGATACTGTTTTAGGGTTCCAAAGCCTATTATCTGTATTATATCTAGTATACTTGTAAAAGAGTAACACAGTACAAATGATACACTACAATATAACAAAGCCTTCCTAACCAAACACCTAACTAAGGGATAAACTACAATACTATCCTGGCCTAACACAATACAATACAATACTATAAAGTATAGTCTAGGGGAGTTACGAGAGAAAAAAGAAAATAGAGAGAGAGAAATAGACACAGAGGGAGAGAGAGGAATTGGCTCACAGAAAGACAATGATTACGGAGAGAACTTACGCACAAAGGGTATGATCGCCTGCGCCTCGATATCCAGCTCCCGATTATCAGCAGATAACCGTTGATGAGAGAGTGAGAGCTGGATGTGGTCGGCCTGCCTATTTATGCCCCACACACAATGCAATCTCCTGGTCCTACAATCCTTCAGTTTATTGGACACAGGAATTCGGCCCTGTACTGTAACCAAAGGTCATAGGTTGATTCATACAGGTGGGCTGTGCTGAGTTTAAACGGCTCAGGTGGGTGGGAAACTGGGTTTCCCGCCGCATACCTGAGTATGGGTAAATAATAGAAATGGACATAAATTTCTTATGTTCATAACTATTCGCACGAGCGATTAATACGCTCCAAACCAACACCGGAATATTGCTAATTAAATACTCTTCCGATGGGTACCAAATACTGCTGTATGACTCCTGTTAGACCCTTCGTGCAATACAAAGAGGGATTCCTCCGCTCAGGGACATTCTATCTAAACCAAACTTACAGAAACTATTGAGGGGAACATGATCTATAAACGACATTAATTGTGAACCTTTGTAACGAATGAGTCGCACGCTACGATCACATAAACTCTACCGTAAATGCGCATACTGCGCGTGCGAGTGCACGCTATTGCGGGTATGCGCTTCCACGGGAGAGCATACGCATGCGCAGCACGGACCAGTGTGCGGTGCAAATATGGCAGTGTGCATTGAGACATTTTTCTGACTTCGACATGGGTAAGGATAGGCAGGGCCTGTGTTGGGTAAGGATAGCCAGGGCCTGTGTTGGGTAAGGATAGCCAGGGCCTGTGTTGGGTAAGGATAGCCAGGGCCTGTGTTGGGTAAGGATAGCCAGGGCCTGTGTTGGGTAAGGATAGGCAGGGCCTGTGTTGGGTAAGGATAGCCAGGGCCTGTGTTGGGTAAGGATAGGCAGGGCCTGTGCTGGGTAAGGATAGGCAGGGCCTGTGCTGGGTAAGGATAGGCAGGGCCTGTGTTGGGTAAGGATAGGCAGGACCTGTGTTGGGTAAGTATAGGCAGGGCCTGTGCTGGGTAAGGATAGGCAGGGCCTGTGCTGGGTAAGGATAGGCAGGGCCTGTGTTGGGTAAGGATAGCCAGGGCCTGTGTTGGGTAAGGATAGCCAGGGCCTGTGTTGGGTAAGAATAGCCAGGGCCTGTGTTGGGTAAGGATAGCCAGGGCCTGTGTTGGGTAAGGATAGCTGTGTTGGGTAAGGATAGCCCGGGTACGAGCCAGGGCCTGTGTTGGGTAAGGATAGCCAGGGCCTGTGTTGGGTTAGGATAGCCAGGGCCTGTGTTGGGTAAGGATAGGCAGGGCCTATGTTGGGTAAGGATAGCCAGGGCCTGTGTTGGGTAAGGATAGCCAGGGCCTGTGTTGGGTAAGGATAGCCAGGGCCTGTGTTGGGTAAGGATAGCCAGGGCCTATGTTGGGTAAGGATAGCCAGGGCCTGTGTTGGGTAAGGATAGCTGTGTTGGGTAAGGATAGCCCGGGTACGAGCCAGGGCCTGTGTTGGGTATGGATAGCCAGGGCCTGTGTTGGGTAAGGATAGCCAAGGCCTGTGTTGGGTAAGGATAGGCAGGGCCTATGTTGGGTAAGGATAGCCAGGGCCTGTGTTGGGTAAGGATAGCCAGGGCCTGTGTTGGGTAAGGATAGCCAGGGCCTGTGTTGGGTAAGGATAGCCAGGGCCTGTGTTGGGTAAGGATAGGCAGGGCCTATGTTGGGTAAGGATAGCCAGGGCCTGTTTTGGGTAATGATAGGCAGGACCTATGTTGGGTAAGGATAGGCAGGGCCTGTGTTGGGTAAGGATAGGCAGGGCCTGTGTTGGGTAAGGATAGCCAGGGCCTGTGTTGGGTAAGGATAGCCAGGGCCTGTGTTGGGTAAGGATAGCCAGGGGCTGTGTTGGGTAAGGATAGCTGTGTTGGGTAAGGATAGCCCGGGTACGAGCCAGGGCCTGTGTTGGGTAAGGATAGCCAGGGCCTGTGTTGGGTAAGGATAGGCAGGGCCTATGTTGGGTAAGGATAGCCAGGGCCTGTGTTGGGTAAGGATAGGCAGGACCTATGTTGGGTAAGGATAGGCAGGGCCTGTGCTGGGTAAGGATAGGCAGGGCCTGTGTTGGGTAAGGATAGGCAGGACCTATGTTGGGTAAGGATAGGCAGGGCCTGTGCTGGGTAAGGATAGGCAGGGCCTGTGTTGGGTAAGGATAGCCAGGGCCTGTGTTGGGTAAGGATAGCCAGGGCCTGTGTTGGGTAAGGATAGCCAGGTCCTGTGTTGGGTAAGGATAGCCAGGGCCTGTGTTGGGTAAGGATAGCTGTGTTGGGTAAGGATAGCCAGGGCCTGTGTTGGGTAAGGATAGCCAGGGCCTGTGTTGGGTAAGGATAGCAGGGGGCCTGTGTTGGGTAAGGATAGCAGGGGGCCTGTGTTGGGTAAGGATAGGCAGGGCCTATGTTGGGTAAGGATAGCCAGGGCCTGTGTTGGGTAAGGATAGGCAGGACCTATGTTGGGTAAGGATAGGCAGGGCCTGTGCTGGGTAAGGATAGGCAGGGCCTGTGTTGGGTAAGGATAGGCAGGGCCTGTGCTGGGTAAGGATAGGCAGGGCCTGTGTTGGGTAAGGATAGGCAGGGCCTGTGCTGGGTAAGGATAGGCAGGGCCTGTGTTGGGTAAGGATAGGCAGGACCTATGTTGGGTAAGGATAGGCAGGGCCTGTGCTGGGTAAGGATAGGCAGGGCTTGTGTTGGGTAAGGATAGCCAGGGCCTGTGTTGGGTAAGGATAGCCAGGGCCTGTGTTGGGTAAGGATAGCCAGGGCCTGTGGTGAGTAAGGATAGCCAGGGTATGAGCTGGTAAGGATAGCCAGGGCCTGTGTTGGGTAAGGATAGGCAGGACCTATGTTGGGTAAGGATAGCCAGGGCCTGTGTTGGGTAAGGATAGCCAGGGCCTGTGTTGGGTAAGGATAGCCAGGGCCTGTGTTGAGTAAGGATAGCCAGGGTATGAGCTGGTAAGGATAGCCAGGGCCTGTGTTGGGTAAGGATAGGCAGGACCTATGTTGGGTAAGGATAGGCAGGACCTATGTTGGGTAAGGATAGGCAGGGCCTATGTTGGGTAAGGATAGCCAGGGCCTATTTTGGGTAAGGATAGCCAGGGCCTGTTTTGGGTAAGGATAGCCAGGGCCTGTGTTGGGTAAGGATAGCCAGGGCCTGTGTTGGGTAAGGATAGTCAGCATACAAGTAAAACAAGCACAGTAGTCAGGAAAACGCACAGCACAAGAAACATCTGACACACACACAGAAGGATGCACTGAGCAACCTCCTGAAAAGTGCGTGTGCGGACGTCTGCAGACCCTGCTTGTAGCAGGGTGGGAGAGAGGCACCTTAATAGCAGACCACAGTCTGCAAATGGGGGGATCCGTGATAGCAAAGCTACTGAGAGCTGCATTGTACACCCATCATATAACTCAGAGCAATGTCCAGCATATAGTACAGCCCTGGGACCAGTATAACACATAGCTCAGTCTTGTGTCCATAATAGAACATCCTTATGCCTAATATATAATGCAACTCAGTGCCTAGCATATAACAATATGGCATGGATGCTGCAGGGCCTCTGGGTGTGTGTGCTGGAGATCCCGTGCCCTGGGGTTTGAAATGCCCTGCCATGACAAGGACTCCCGAACCCCCCCCCCCCCCCCTCCCCCCGTGGCCATGTAAGTACTCCTGCACCTCTGTGGCTCTATAAGTACTCCAGTGGCCATGTAAGTACTACTGCACCTCTGTGGCCCTATAAGTACTCCAGTGGCCATGTAAGTACTACTGCACCTCTGTGGCTCTATAAGTACTCCAGTGGCCATGTAAGTACTCCTGCACCTCTGTGGCTATGTAAGTACTCCAGTGGCCATGTAAGTACTCCTGTACTCCATCTACCTCTGCGGCCGTTGTAGTACTCCTGTGACCTTGTAAGTACTCCTGTGACCATGGAAGTACTTTTGGCTTTGATGTAATCAGTAGAAATATTTCCATTGCTGATGTCTGTCTCCCTCTTGTGGAGAGCGCTGATACTGCAGCAAGGGCCATCACCACTTACCCAACAGCTGTACCTGGAGGTAAGTTGTGCCTAATGCTGGCCACATTGGACATTATTCAGATTAGTACTGTACATAAACCCAATGGTTTCCATACTAATCCGATGGTGGGTGATCCGCGTGTTCCAACATGGGAGTGTGCCGCCCTCAATATTGGGGAGTGCCGAGGCCAAAGTCTGTGTCTTCCAACGCAAATTTCCTGGCCTCATCCACGGAGCTGCGGTGGCCGGTCTGCGTAAACTGAAGGTAACTTCCCTATAGAATGTAAGCTTGCGAGCAGGACCTTCCTACCTCTATGACTGTTATTACCCAGTTTTGTTATATCATTGTTATTTCCAGTTGTAAAGCCCAACGGAATTTGCTGCGCTATATAAGAAACTGTTAATAAATAAACTCAGCCGGCCGATGGTGTGGCAGAGTGATCTGCTGCTGCGATCTCAGATGCAGCAGCGTATCACAGGTCTGTTTACACCAGACACCTCCTGCTGCATTATATCATATGTAAGTGCCGCTGCTGCTTCTTTACAAAGCACTGATGCTAGCACCGCGCAAACCAGAACCAGGCCCACCGTACACGTTCACAACATCAGGAGGTCCAGCATACGGACCACAGATAAATACCTCTAGGACTCGTGTGGGGAGATTATCTCTGGTGAAGGGTAATTGGGCAAATCATGACACAGGGTCTGAGGATTCCCAGCAAGACGGTTCCCCCAAACCAGCTTTCATGTGTCCCACAGCTTCGTACCTGGTTTTCAGTCTAATCCCAGTCTAGAGATCAGTGGACAAAGGGGGCCGCTCACAAAGGCCCTACGCTAAACGTGGGGGTATTAGGGTATTTACACATTTATCGCTTCCACGGGACACTATCTTTAAGGTTTAGTGAAAAGGTCACAAATCTGGTTTATTTAGTCTGATACACAGAACTCGTTGCAAGTCAAACAGGTTTATCCGGATTAAGTTGTTGATATAAAAACTTCACAGGCTTCCAAAAATAGGATGTTCTTTGTGCCGGTAAAGCCTCTTGAAAAATTGGGCGAGAGATAAAAAAAAGTTTTCAAAATGTTCTATGTATAAATGGCTGGCGCCATAGTCTGCTCTGTGTAAGACAGGGGAGTAGCGAGGGTGACTCCGGTGGAGCGCGAGCTCCGGGCGCCCATAAAGTTAGAGGGCGCACTACCGCTTACCACCCCCCATTCCTGTGGGCCACTGTACTGGCAACCACAGTGCAGGAGGAGGGGAAGCAGAGGGGTGCACACTGGCTCGGAGACTAGGTAGGGAACAGGGCAGGCCAGAGGCGATAGCGGGAGAGACTGACAGCTCTGCCCACCCTCTTTATAGCATACTTGCTTACTCTCCCTGATTGGCCAGGAGGCTCCCGAAAATCGGGTGACCCTCCCGGCCCCCCGGAAGAGCAGGCAAGTCTCCTGGAATCAGGGGTCCCCCTGCCCGTCCGCCCACTTAGTGTGTAAAGTGGGCGGTCCGGGCAGTTGATGACGCGATTCTTGCTGAATCGCGTCATCATAGCCACGCCCCCTGCAGTGTAATGCCGGGGATCGCGGCATTACAGAGCGGGGGCGTGGCTTAAAGGATGTCCTGCTGTAACTCCGCCCCCGTCCCAAACCTGCTCCACCCCCGTCCCGCCTCCGGTCCACCTCCTCCCCACGTCACAGCCCTCCCCTGCCCCCCTGCTGAGCCGACCTGGCTGCTCTCTCCCGCAGAGAGCAGCCAGAATGTCGGCAAGTATGCTTTATAGTGCTGTGAGGCAGTAATGCTAACCATTAAACCGTCGGTACTGCCATGCCCCTATATTGTTGTTGCAAGCCTTCAGCACACACTGAGACTATTTTAAACATGGGGGGCACCCAAAGGAAACTTTTGCCGTGAACTCCACAAGGTCTGGAACCAGCCCGTTCACCAATTTAGGATTTTTAAATATTATTTATTTTCAAATATAACATGCCGCCACATGTTGGCTAGGCCCCCAATTCAGTACAGGGGAAGGGGGCGCCAAAACATGCCCTTGCTGCGGGCACCATGGCGCCTAGCTACACCTCTGGTGCAAGACCGAATGGAAATAATTTTCCAAACGCCCACACCGAACAGCCCACGGCTGGAGACCGCCTGCGCGTCTGGCCTGACCTTGTGCTGTACACTTGCAGATCCTATGATTGCAGTTTCCATTCAGTGAAGGATGGATGATGGTTAATCGGCACAAGTGGCGTCCCTGTAGATTTCGTGTTACTCAGTACGGACATCCTAATGCAAAGCAGCACTCAAAGAGTATGACCGTAATAACTAAGTTCAATTGCAATCAAATCTAAGTATCCTTATCAGGATATTATTACAGAATCAGTGCTAAACCAGTCCAAAAACCATTGACCTTCCACTACAATATACCATAACTGCCAGTATGATCAGATGTGAGACTGCTTGGGACCCTATCCTGGCTCAAGTACTCATAGCCACTCAAAAAGGGTGGGTTGCACCTGTGTGTCGGCAGCTGGCCCCTTACTCTCATCAGAAGCGTGAGTTGACAGTTGATACTGTCAACTCACGCTTCTCTGGGGGTTGCGGATCATCGTGCCTGTCAAGCTGCGTGCAAGGGTTTTAGAGGAGCTCCATTTGGGTCATTTGGGTATGGTAAAAATGAAGGCACTTGCCGGAAGCTTTGTATGGTGGCCAGGCTTGGATCAACAGTTGGAGGATCTGGCCAGAGAATGTTCAAAATATGCCTGCTCCAGCACCACTGCATCCATGGGAGTGGCCATACAGTCCATGGCAGTGGATATATGTGGACTTTGCGGGACCATTTCTAAGGTCCATGGGGGTAATTCCAAGTTGATCGCAGCAGGAAATTTGTTAGCAGTTGGGCAAAACCATGTGCACTGCAGGGGGAGCAGATATAACATGTACAGAGAGAGTTAGATTTGGGTGGGTTATTTTGTTTCTGTGCAGGGTAAATACTGGCTGCTTTATTTTTACACTGCAATTTAGATTGCAGATTGAACTCACCACACCCAAATCTATCTCTCTCTGCGCATGTTATATCTGCCTCCCCTGCAGTGCACATGGTTTTGCCCAACTGCTAACAAAATTCCTGGTGCGATCAACTCAGAATTACCCCCCATGTTCCTGGTGGTGGTGGATGCCTGTTCCAAATGGCCTGAAATTTTTACAGTTACTTCTACTACAGCTGCACACACGGTGGCAGTGTTGAGGATTTTTTTTGCCAGAACAGGATTACCAGAGCAGTTGGTCAGTGACAACGGCCCATAGTTTACCGCTGAAGAGTTCCAGACTTTCCGGAAGAAAAAAACGAATTCGTCATATTATCTCTGCCCCATATCACCCGGCTGCAAATGGATTGGCTGAACGCTTCAAACAAGCTTGCAGCGCCATGCGCACAGACAGGGGCACTTTACAACACAAGCTCTCCAATTTCTTGTTTGCTACAGGAATTTAGTTCATACCACAACGAATCAAAACCAGCTTTGCTGTTCCTGGGCAGGAACCTCAGGTCTTGATTTGATCAAGCCGGATATTCGTGGACGGATTTGAGATCGGCAACTGAAGCAGTCTGTATCAGTTCAGGTGGTACCAAAATGCGAGTTTTGTCTGTAGGCCAGTGACTATCGTGGGGAACAGAAGTGGGTAATTGCAACAGTTAAACAATGTAAAGGCCCACTGTCATATATAGTGGAAATTGAGGCAGGGGTACTGTGGCACAGACTCCTGGATTAACTATGTGACCATAATGGATCACCTACGCTTGATGGAGAAAAACCTTCTACAGAAGCTCCGGTGTCAATACCCGCACCAGTAGACACAGCTTGATTGTTCAGATGACCTGTCCGGAATTGTACAATTGTTTCAGCCCAATGATAATGTTGAAGTGAACAGTAAAGTCCACAGACATCTTAAGTGCTCCTGCTCCAAGTGCACAGGTCATTCATGAGGACCGCCGCTATCCTTCTCGTGTAAGACAGGCGCCACAAAGACTGGAATTGTAAGATGGGTTAAGAGGCATTTATCTACATGGGGAGGGAACTGTTAGATTTCGGAATCTGGCTATGTCAGATTCACATTGCTGTGCATTTCTGTTTCACACTTGCAGTTCCATGTTTCACCACTGTCTGTTGTTCAGTGCTATTGTGCAGCTTGCTGCAAAAGTCTGTTGCTTTATGTTCGTTTGCAGTCAAGTAAAGTTGAAAGCATCATGCTGATCTCAGCTCCTGGTCTCCATGTCTGTTTGTGTCAATAAGCACTTACACAGACACTACACCAACGGTCCAGGATTTAAGTATATCCATGCTTGGCCGCAGGTGGTATAATTAGTACCTCAGGCAATTTAATTTAACCATCTGAGCTGAGCCATGGATATACCTAAAACCTGGACCGTTGGGGTGCCTTGAGGACTGCATTGGTTATCTCTGCTCTAGATTGTTCCAAGTCAACTTTCAGCTCTTTGGATGTTCTACGTGGTGTCCAGCAGCGTACTGGAGCATGATGGGCCCACCAGGAAATACAGTGGCAGTGGCAGTGGCCCAAGCTTAAGGGGTGTGGGCAGCCACAACAGGGAGACTTAGCCAACCATTAGAGAGGACATGCAGAGAACAGGGCCGCTATATAACGGATGGGACAGTTTCAGGACCACAAACTTTGATTAGCAGGAAGGCTAAACATGGTGTCATTTCCATAGAAATAAAGCACACACCTAAGTTCTTCCGTGATCCTGATTCACCAAGTTAATGACCCCTAGAGGAGGGTCTGGGGCCCGCAGGGAGTGGGGTCCACTGGGGATTTCCCCCGTGGGCCAGTCCAACCTTGGTGGAGTCTTATCCACAGTCCCTACCAGGCATCGCCCATCTAGTATCCTCTCTCTTCCACATCCAGAGAGAGTCTTCGCAGTTCCAGGACTAGCAAACTTCTTACTGACACTGCGCACTGGTGAAACGGAGACGCCAGTCTTTTTGAGATGATCTTATAACCTTTATAGGTCATGTGTTTGGTGATAATGGGGGTCATTCCGACCCGGTCGCACGCAGCGGTTCTTCGCTGCCGTGCGAACGGGTCGGAACAGCGCATGCGCGGCGGCTGCATTGCGCACGTGTGTTGTTGCCTGGCCATGGCGGTCGCCGGGCAGCGGCCAGAACAAAGAAGAAAGTGATCGCTAGCGCGATCGCAAGAAGATTGACAGGGTGGAGGCGTTCCGGGGTGTCTACTCATCGTTTTCCGGGTGTGGAGATCCGAACACAGGCATTTGGAGTACGGATGTCTGACGTCAATCCCGGGACCTTCGTCGCTGGATCCGTCGCACAGGGTAAGTAAGTCTGACCCTTGTCTTGTTTTGCAGGAAACTTTTTTAGCATAGCAGGGCTGCACAAGCGATCGCAGCCCTGCTATGCTATAATACACTCCCCCCATAGGTGGCGTCAAGTTGATCGCACAAGCAGCAAAAAGTTGCTACTTGCGATCAACTCAGAATGACCACCAATAGCACCACAGAAGCTCGCAGGACAGCTCTCATCTTCACGCTGTAACGGGGAATAAAAAGTAGCCTTTCCCAAACATTAGAGCTTTCAGTCATTGGTTAAATCAAGTCATGTGATCATCGACGCTTTATCACAGGTTACTAATTTCTGATCACTCTAGTATTTTTTTTTTTTTTTTCAAATTGATTTGCATTGGCCAATAATTGTGTTGTGGCAGTCTCTCAGTACCTCTGGTCTTATTCTTCACTGTCCTGTGCGAGACATGAGCGTCCATCGACCAAAGCCGTGTCACTACCACCCCTTTATATCAGGAGATATGGTACAACTCTGTACTAAAAAATTCCGGAATGCTGATCAGAAGTGTATATACTACAGCGGAGCACGGCTTACTGTATATATCACACAATCTACACCTATAGGCCACAGTGTCATTTTATGTTTACACGCAATTCAATTAGATTGTGGTGTAACTTTTTACCATGTAACACAACCCAGATGTGGTCACGTGATCTAGATGTCACCTGCCACCAGCCGGGCATCCACCCACTAACTTAAAGGAATACGTCTTATAGGAGGTGACACATACCGGTCCTTCTCTCTTCCAGCCATTGCACAGTGACAGGAGACTCCGGCCTATTAATAACAAGTTATACTTCTATGGGGTCTATAATGATATAGCGCGCTCATATAATGTATAGCATAGGCCGGAGTACTGGTATTAATGAGGATAAACGCAGCCATGGTATATTCCTTATAATGAAGGCGTACAGGTTCTATACATGACGGTTAGTCGCTGTGACACCGTGTTACGTGCCCCACACCGTGCGCAGCTATGTGTGCCCGCAGCACAGTGTGTGTAGCAGTGTGTGACGCCGCAGTTGCAGCCGTTGTATATTCCTTATAATGAAGGTGTACAGGTTCAATTCATATAACGGTCAGTCGCTGTGACACAGTGTTATGCGCCCCACGCCGCTATGTGTGTCCGCAGCACAGTGTGTGTAGCAGTGTGTGACGCAGCAGTTGCAGCCGTAGTGTATTCCTTATAATGAAGGTCTACAAGTTATATTTATATAACGGTCAGTCGATGTGACACCGTGTTACGCGCCCCAAACCGCGCGCAGCTACATGTGGCCACAGCAGTGTGTGTAGCAGTGTGTGACGCTGCAGTTGCAGCCGTTGTATATTCCTCATAATGTTACATAGTTGTCAAAGTTGAAAAAAGACAATTGTCCATCGTGTTCAACCTATAGTGCTATATGCTGTATTCTCTCCAATCTACTTACTGTATAACCTTCATTGCTATTTTCCACTAAAATGTGTCTAATCCTTTTTTAAATGCCTCGATTGAATCCGACATTACCACTTTCTCCGGCAGTGAATTCCATAAACTCACTATCCGCACTGTGAAGAAACCTCTCCTACGCTTGGTCTTAAACTTCCTCCCCTCCAACCTTAGAGGATGACCACGTGTCCTGTGTACAGAGCTCTTAATAAGCAAATCGCCTGAAAGTTCCTTATATTGCCCCTTGATATATTTGAAGATATTAATCATGTCCCCTCTCAAGCGCCTTTTTTCCAGTGTAAACATATCCAGCCTAAGTAGTCTTTCCTCATAATCCAATGACTCTAGGCCCTTAGCTAATTTTGTAGCTCTTCTCTGAACCCTTTCTAGTTCAACTATATCTTTTTTATAATGCTGAGCCCAAAATTGTACACAGTATTCTAGATGGGGCCGTACTGACAATTTATACAGTGGCAGGATTACACTTTCATCCCTGGTCTCTATTCCCCGTTTTATGCATGCTAATACCCTATTGGCCTTTACTGCAGCATCTCCACATTGTGGACTACTGCTAACTCTATTGTCAATGATCACCCAAAAATCTTTCTCCAATACTGATTTTCCAAGAATTACCCCATTCATTGTATAGATCGGCTGTTTGTTTTTGATTCCAAAATGCATAACTTTACATTTCTCTATATTAAACCTCATATTCCAATTTGTTGCCCAACCCCCCAGTTTAGTTAAATTGTTCTGAAGAGAGTCAACATCCTGATCTGATCTAATTATCCTACACAGTTTAGTATCAACCACAAAAATTAATATTTTATGCTCAATACCATTTCCTTTATCATTTATAAATATGTTAAACAGCAAAGGTCCCAGTACAGCCCCTTGCGTTACACCACCTAATACTTTAGTCCAACTCGAAACTGTGTCATTGACTACCACTCGCTGTTCTCTATTTTCCAACCAATTTTTGACCCAAGTACAAACGCTGTCTCCAAGTCCCAGCTCTCTTAATTTAAGACACAACCTCGCGTGTGGCACTGTGTCGAAGGCTTTTGCAAAATCTAAAAAGACCACATCCACAGCGTTTCCCTTGTCTAAATTTGCACTTACTTCTTCATAGAAGTTAATTAAGTTAGTTTGACATTCCCTATTTTTCACAAACCCATGCTGGTTCTCACTAATTATGTTAAGGCATCCCAAATACTCCTGAATGCCATTCCTTAATACACCTTCTATTATTTTCCCCACTATAGATGTTAGGCTTACTGGTCTGTAATTCCCAGGATTATATTTAGTTCCCTTTTTAAAAAGTGGCACCACATCTGCAATTCGCCAGTCCCTTGGAACCACGCCTGTCGTGATAGAAGCTTTAAAGATTAAATGTAATGGCCTTGCTATCTCTGAGATTAGCTCCTTGAGAACCCTTGGGTGCAGTCCATCCGGCCCGGGTGATATATTGATCTTCATTTTATTCAGTCGTTCTTTGACTACATCCTCACTTAAACACGAGAAATAATTTTAGTCCTTAACCTTACTTTTATCTTGTTCTATTCCTTCCATTTTTTCCTCTCTAGTAAATACCAACGAGAAGAATTTATTCAATAACTCTGCTTTTTCATAGTCACTATTTAACAATTCACCCAGTTCATTTTTTAGGGGTCCTGTGCTGTCTTTTTTTTATCCTTTTACCATTGATATACTTAAAAAAAAATGTGGGGGTTAGATTTAACTTCCTTTACAACCAGTTTTTCATTTTCTATTTTAGCTGCTCTAATTTCCTTTTTGCATAGTTTATTACACTCTTTGTAGTAGCGGAAGGTCTCCATACTCCCGTCCGATTTAAATGCGCCACTTTGTGTGTCCATCAATTCCTTTACCTTCTTATTTAGCCACATAGGTTTGAACCCGCTACTCTTTGCTTTTGCTGCCCATTGGAATGTATTTATGCATATATTTGCACAGCAACGAAAAACGACCTACCCCTTGCTGTTCCACCTGCCTCCAATAACCAATTAATGTTAGAATAATTAAAGTCCCCTATAATTAACACTTCCCCCATTTTTACTGCCTTTGCAATCTGTGGGTGGAGTTTCACTACGTCAGCCACAGTAATATCTGGCGGTTTACAGCATGTTCCTATTAGCAGTTTTTTAGAATATTTACACCCAAGTATTATTTCCACCCATATTGACTCAATCTTATCACTTCCACCCTCGCAATCATTTTCCCTTAGGTATGGTGTCAGACTAGGCTTGACGTAAAGACAAACTCTGCCTCCCTTTTTATGTTCCCTGTCTTTTCTGAATAGAGTGTAGCCTTCCAAATTTACTGCCCAATCGTGGGAATCATCTATGATGTCGTATTGCTCGCTCATTGCTATTAGTTCCAATTCCCCAATTTTTCCTGATAGGCTTCTTGCTTTTCCAAGCATACATTTTACATTATTGACTATTAATCCGTGTTTATGTGTTCCTTGATTGACAGTGTGGCCGGAGAGACCCCCAGCCCACGTGGACAATGGCCGCCGCGGCACTGAAGGGGTTAACCCCTAGTGCCCGGCGCCATTATGAGGACAATGGGCGCTTGGCGCCATATTTAAAATAGTGTGGGCGCTAGGCGCCATGTGTTTACAAATGTTAAAAAATGTATTTTAAAGGTGTGCCGCGGTCCCGGACCTCTCCGGCGACCGCGGCAGTGAGGGCAGCCCCCGGCGCACTGAGCAGTGTGCGCGCGCCGGGGGAGAGGGGAACCGCTGCGGTCGGGAGATCAGCTCCCGCTGCGGTCGGGAGATCAGCTCCCGCTGCAGCCATCAGGTGTGCGCCGCCGGAGTCAGGGAGCTCTGCGGCAGCGAGCACAGCCCCCCGGCGCACTAGCTGTGTGTGCGCGCCGGGGGGAGAAGGGGGAGCCGCTGCGGCTGGGAGCTCAGCTCCCGCTGCAGCACGCTCTGTGGTGCCTGTGCTGGGGTACGGGAGATCTGCTCCCGGCGCCTCAGCACACTGGAGGCGGCCAGCCGCGGCAACCGGGATGAATGTCCCGGGTTGCTAGGCGGCAAGGGGGGTGCGCCGCAGCCCGGCTCCCCACCGGACGCTGCGGCGAGGCCACAATGCTCAGCGCCGCACACAGGGGACCGGGCTAGCCGGCTCCCTGGCGGCGGGGGGATGATTAGGCTAGTGAGTGCTGGGGTCCGGGAGCTACGCTCCCGGCACCTCAGCGCTGCAAAGAGCAGGACGCTTGTCCCAGCCGCCGGGCTTCCGATCAGGGGGGTGCGTTGCACCATGCGGCGAGGCCACAATGTGAGTTCCGCTCTGGGGGGACAGGGAGAGCCAGCTCCCTGGACCCCAGTGGCAGGCAGGCTGGAGGATGGGAACCAGCCCCCTACCTCCAGCACTGAGAGCCCTAGCAGCCAGGCTGCAGGGCTAGGGGAGCCCATCGCTGAGCGCTGGGCACAGTAATTAAAAACAAAACCAAGCGTTGTTTTAAATGTAATAATATATATAGTGTGATGTGAGGCACTGCAGTGCCTGGGTATGTGGAGCCTGTGCAGGGCACAGGCTCAGTGTATATGTAAAGGGGAATGTACAGTGTATTTTAAATGTGATGTATTTAAAGGTAAAATGCACTTACTTGGTTGTGTGTCCCAGGAGGGAGGAATCCATGTCTGTGCAGGCTGATGGATTCTCCCAGACCTTTTCCCCAAAAACGGAATACTTTCCCTTCCAGCCTCACACTTGAAAGGGGCATTGGGAGAGAGAGGAGAAGCTCAGCTTTGAAACAAGCTGAGTGGTTTTCTGGAGCTCCATGGTGATCACCCGTAGTGGCCAGGAAACCTTGACCGGGGATCTAGGCTGCCCAGCTCTGGAGCCCAAATCCAGGCTGCAGGCAGTGGGCTAGGTCCCGGGCAGGTTTCTGGAAGTCAGTTTATGCGGGAAAACTTCCCCCAGCCTAGACTGAACGGCACCGGGGCGTATCCTGATCCTCCAGGATGGGACAGACAAAGGAGAGTGACCACTCCCCACTGTCCATAGAGAACAATGTTAGCTGTGCATGTGACCAAGGCATGCACAGTCCATGGGTAAACATTGATTGGTTGTACACCACAGGGCGGGCTTACCCCCTGTGGTAATGTGTATTGGAGTAGGATAAAAGGAGGGCAGTTGCCCCATGAAAATTGTATTTGTACCATCTTCATTCTGCTGGAACATCTTGCTGTATTGCTGTTGCCCCTAGCAATAGGGAAGTCTTTTTTAAGACTATTATTGAGCAAATAAACATCATCTGCCTCAAGAAGATTGCTTCATCTTGTGACCTACAGGGTTATGCCAAACATAGCCCCGTCCTCCGGCTGTCCAGGGAAGCACCTAACGTCTCCAAGTTCCGCCTTCCGCCAGCTACCGGTAGAGGCCTAGCAAGGATTCGTCAACACCACACAGGTGTGATAACGCAGTGTGTCGGCACAAACAGAGCAGAACCGTGGTTCCAAACGCCACGGCAGGTTAGGAGTTTGGTGGTGGCAGCATAAACCCGCCCACAGCGCAGTGGGTGGAGTCAGTAACAGGCGGTTACTGACGGTAAGCGGGAATCCCCTATGTGGTCAGGTCCCGTATGACCTAACCTTCCATTCTGTGCACAGGGGGCGGGACGCGAAAGCGGCGAGTGCTTTCGTACGGAACCGTCCTGTCACAGACTTTCCTTGTTTATGTGTTGATCACTAGGATTAAGAATTTTTTATATATATATCTTTTGGCCTGTTGTGGTCCTCCCCCCTTCTCCACCCCCATTTATCTTACTATGCCCCTCCTTTCTATTCTCACTGAGTCTTCCCTAAATTCTTTCTACTCCCCCCCCAAGGCACCTAGTTTAAAAATCTCCTCCAACCTTGCCTTTAGTTTCTGACCTAGGTCCCTATAATCTTTCTTAAGGGCATCCCATCTTCCACTAACTTTGTCATTGGTGCACCAAGACCGCCGGGTTGTTCCCAGCCCCTTCCAACAATCTTTTTACCCGGACCGCGATGTGCCATACCCGAGCACCCAGGAGACAACAGACGGTACAGCAATCACGGTCCCGTTAGCAGATTGCCCTGTCTGTCCTCCTGGTAATAGAATCCCCTACCACCACCATCTGACTAGGGCCCTCATTCCGAGTTGTTTGCTTGGTAATTTTCTTCGCATCGCAGCGATTTTCCGCTAATTGCGCATGCGCAATGTTCGCACTGCGACTGCGCCAAGTAAATTTGCTAAGAAGTTTGGTATTTTACTCACGGCATTACGAGGTTTTTTCTTCGTTCTGGTGATCAGAGTGTGATTGACAGGAAGTGGGTGTTTCTGGGCGGAAACTGGCCGTTTTATGGGAGTGTGTGAAAAAACGCTGCCGCTTCTGGGAAAAACGCGGGAGTGGCTGAAGAAACGGGGGAGTGTCTGGGCGAACGCTGGGTGTGTTTGTGACGTCAAACCAGGAACGACAAGCACTGAACTGATCGCAGTGGAAGAGTAAGTCTCGAGCTACTCAGAAACTGCACTGAAAAATCTTTTCGCAATATTGCGAATACTTCGTTCGCAATTCTGCTAAGCTAAGATACACTCCCAAAGGGCGGCGGCTTAGCGTGTGTACTGCTGCGAAAAGCGGCTAGCGAGCGAACAACTCGGAATGAGGGCCTAGGTATCTCGCTATCTTTCATTCCATCTGTGCCGGAGCGACCACTTCTCCGATTGCTAGAGGGAACAGTCTCCTCCGGCTCCGTCATTTCCTCACTGCCATCCCCAGAATCCTCATCCAATCGGGCAAATTTGTTGGGGTTTGGTAGTTCAGAGATGTTGTGCCTCCCCCTCTTCTTCTTCCTTCTGTGACCCAGTGAGCTGCCTGATTGTCCTCATCCTTTTCTACCAACTCCTCCACCATTCTATCTAAACGTTGCTCAAGATTGTGAATATCCCTCAGTCGCGTGACTGTCCGCTCTAGATCAGTTACCTGGGCTTCCAGGGCTGCCGCTCACTCACACCTCGTGCAGATGTATTCACACTGGTACAGTTGCTCCCGGTGCGCATACCTCTTACACGACATGCGCTGAGTGAGATTTTCTATCACGGCCCCATCCATTTGCTTGAAAACTCTAACTCCCTATAACCCTCTGAAAAACAATAAAACAATTAAATTCAAGCCGTGCAATACAATATTATACTATGGCCTAGCTGCGACGAGAACAAAATTCACAACAGAACCAAAATAGCTAATTCAATAAAGTAGGTAATGAATACTTATCTGAGTGGGCCCCCTCCTGCTTCAATGCATCTCCTCCTAGCAGTTGCTCCGGATCACGGCACCTCTTTCCCGTTTGTTGCCTCGCACCCGGCTTCCGGCACTTTTCTCTCCGATCACAGTCCCCCCTCTCGAGGGCTATGGCTGCAGCAGTCTTCACACAGTCACCCACCCAGCAGCCTTATCCTACTTTCACTATCTCACGCCCACACAAACGTGGCCCCTCTCACACACACACACACACACACACACACACACACACTAGTTGCCCTCACACACTTACTCCCTTCCTTTCTGTGGCCCTCACACACTTATACTGACTTGCGACAGTGGTAGCGGCCCACAGCCACACACACTTCCACTCACTCACCACACACTCTCAGCATCAGCAGCAGGCTGCGCTCAGCCCGTCACAAGCCCAACCTCGACTGCTACGCTTCCCTTCCGGGTTCACCGCCAACTTGAAGGCGTACAGGTTCTATTCATATACCGGTCAGTCACTGTGACACCGTGTTACGCGCACCACACCGCGCACAGCTGTGTGCCCGCAGCACAGTGTGTGACGCAGCTATATGTGCCCACAGCAGTGTGTGTGACGCAGCTATGTGTGCCCGCAGCATTGTGTGTAGCAGTGTGTGACGCAGCTGTGTGCCCGCAGCAGTGTGTGTAGCATTGTGTGACGCAGCTGTGTGGATGCAGCAGTGTGTGTAGCATTGTGACGCAGCAGTGTGTGTAGCAGCATGTGACGCAGCAGTGTGTGTAGCAGTGTGTGACGCAGCTATGTGTGGATGCAGCAGTGTGTGTAGCATTGTGTGATGCAGCAGTGTGTGTAGCAGCGTGTGACGCAGCAGTGTGTGTAGCAGCATGTGACGCAGCTATGTGTGGCCGCAGCAGTGTGTGTAGCAGTGTGTGACGCAGCTATGTGTGGCCACAGCACAGTGTGTGCCAGCGGTGTGTGACATCGCTATGTATAGGTGTAGCAGTGTGTGACGCAGCTATGTGTGGCTGCAGCACAGTGTGTAGCAGTGTGTGATGCAGCAATTTGTGACCACAGCACAGTGTGTGTAGCAGTGTGTGACCACAGCACGGTGCGTGACGCAGCTGTGTGTGCCAGCGGCACAGTGTGTGTAGCATTGTGTGATGCAGCTATGTGTGGACGCAGCACAGTGTGTATAGCATTGTGTGACGCAGCTATGTGTGGCTGCAGCAGTGTGTGACGCAGCACAGTGTGTGTAGCAGTGTATGACACCACAGTTGCAGCCACTACTAGTGTATCATGTAGTCAGTGTGCATTGCTCTCTCCTCATTGGCCGTCACACCACAGCAGCGGCTGCAGGACAGGGAATAGATATATAACCATCTTACACATATATACACAGTCACACCCGGGGATTCCCGCCCAACGCGCGGATCACAACGCAGCAACAGCAGCAGGGACCGCGAGCGCGGGGGAGGCGGGGCCTGGCAGTGTCACATGACGGCGGGAAGCGTACACGCGCTGTGACCGTTATCCGCGCCCGCGCTGCTGAGGTAACTGCGCTCCCGGACACAGATCCGCCCCTCACGGGGTCCCAGGGGCGGAGGAGACCGGAGACACCCGGCCGTGACAGAGGAGGCGCCCCCTGTGTAGTGTCCTGCGGGTATATATCACACATACACACCATATATACATACACATACTGTCTCTCTCTCTCTCTATATATATATATATATATACACACACATACACCATATATACATACACATACTGTCTCTCTCTCTCTCTATATATATATATATACACACACATACACCATATATACATACACATACTGTATCTCTCTCTCTCTCTATATATATATATATATATATATATATATACACACACACACACATTATCTGGCACTATCCCCCTCCTTTTTCCCCAGTACGCTGTCTGCCCTCACCCACTATAATATGTGATGGGACCCAGATATAGTGGAGTGGGACCCCAATTTTCTAAAGTGAGGGGTCCGTGGGACCTACAAATTTTTTTGCTCCGTGCGATCTCCAATAGCGCACCGAATACTGTGACTGCACTGTGCCCCTGTATAGCGCACTGTATACTGTGACTGCACTGTGCCCCCATATAGCATGCTGTATACTGTGACTGCACTGTGCCCTTGTATAGCGCACTGTATACTGTGACTGCACTGTGCCCCGATATAGCATGCTGTATACTGTGACTGCACCGTGCCCCCCTATAGCTCAGTGTATACTGTGACTACACCGTACCCACCCATAGCACGCTGTATACTGTGACTCTGCACCATACCCGCCTTTTTAGCGTGTTGTATAGTGTGACTCTGCACTGTACCCACCCATAGCATGCTCACCTATAGCGCACCGTATACTGTGACTGCACTGTGCCGCCCTTATAGCGCGCTGCATAGTGTTATTCTGCACTGTGCCTACAGCGCACAACAGGCAGCCACGGTGCGAAGTCACACTATACAACTCACTATGGCCGGGCACGATGCAGAGTCACACTATACAACACGCTATGGCCGGGCACGATGCAGAGTCACACTATACAACACGCTATGGCTGGGCACAGTGCAGAGTCACACTATACAACTCGCTATGGCCGGGCACGATGCAGAGTCACACTATACAACACGCTATGGCTGGGCACGATGCAGAGTCACACTATACAACACGCTATGGCCGGCACGATGCAGAGTCACACTATACAACTCGCTATGGCCGGGCACGATGCAGAGTCACACTATACAACACGCTATGGCTGGGCACGATGCAGAGTCACACTATACAACACGCTATGGCCGGCACGATGCAGAGTCATACTATACAACACGCTATGGCCGAGCACGATGCAGAGTCACACTATACAACACGCTATTGCCGGGCACGATGCAGAGTCACACTATACAACACGCTATGGCCGGCACGATGCAGAGTCACACTATACAACACGCTATGGCCGAGCACGGTGTGGAGTCACACTACACAACATGCTATAATGCAGAACATGTTCATTGCGCACACATGACCGAGACCAGCGCCAAATCTCATTCCTATAGAGGTTCTCACAGCCGATGAGTCAGAGACAGACGCGGGAATTATCTCATCAATAAATTGATTTATTTAAAAGAATATGTTACAATTAATTACACTAAGGTGACTCTTACTGAACGACATTAGAGTGGTTAGCTCCGGAACATGAAGTTAAAACACTGATGAGCAGGGTCTCCTCTCTCCAACCTTTTCACAGAACAGATGCCGCTGGTAACCTAATAATGTTAGTTCCTGGTAAAATAAATAATAATAAAAAAAATACACGCACACACTAGGGGGTGTGGAGAACAGCTGCGAAGAATGAGGGGGAGGGAGGCGAGCGTTAGATGTGAGTGTTCTATAGCGGCTGGAAACGGTTATTGCTGTAATGTCGGTGTGAGGTCACCAATGGAAGATTTATTCTTGCCGGACAAAGAGGCAATGCCCAAACTAATGGCAGCATGCATGGGCCGCCTTCTCGTGACAAGTTAGAAGCTCCGATCTGCGTTTGCTGCATCCCCGTGACTGTGCAACCTGGAAGTGTGGGTGGTGACATAGTGGGACCACTAGAGTACTCTCTAAGATGCAAAGACCCGCATATGCCAGTCATCGCTAGGTGATCCAACAGACCGGTTATGTAGTGTCTGTACTCTGGTATTCATGCTCCCTGGCCCCCAATCCGTGCAGACACAACGGGCGCTGCCGCGGAACTCGCATATTTTTCACACCGAGCTGCACCGGAGCCAGACTAAACTATACAGTGAGATCAATGAGCATTTGTTTGGCACATAAAGACAATTCTATAGAAAATAGCACTTCGTATTGCCAGATACTGTGGCATTGCCTCACAGTGCTACCCTCCCTCCCCTGCAGCTGTGCCTGCCGGAGAGCCCAGGACTGCTCATCGGTGACCCCAACAGGAGACAGCCTCGTGAGGTCACAAATAGGCTACACAGACCGAGCAGGGCTGCAAATACTGACGTCAGGAGAGGCTACCCGCAGGCAGTCACCCGGCCCTGGCAAGAAGAGGAGTAATGGGGTGGCAAACAGGCAGCTGTGCGCACAGCAGGAATTCCTGACACTTGCTCATCAGATACAGGTTCAATATGAAAAGTAGAAAGAGGTCTTATATATACAGGTGTACGTGCAAATGTAGTACTGGGCCCCTTCCCACGGGTAAGGGTAGAAAGTCTGGATTTGGGGCCTGAAATGACGCAGGTGTGTACAGTCACATGATACCACCACTGCTCCGCCCTCTGCGCTCATTCAGGGAGAGGGTGGGGCAGAGCGAGGGCCGGTGAGGAGCAACGACTGAGGCTGGAGTGTCGGGCAGGTAGTAGTGTTAGGGGGGTGAGGGAATTACACGTGCAGGAAGAACAGATTCCGGGGGAAGGGTGAGAGAGAGAGGACACAACGGAAGGGGGGGTTGGGGGGACTATAAAGCAATTGCGAGACTGATCACATCAGACGTCTCAGTCGCACAGGAGATGTTTGAATGACGCTGAAATGGATCCTGGTGACAGAGCTAATGTTTGGTGTGGAATGATTAACCCCTGCAATGCTGTACAAAACATCCAGAGCCCGGTCTGAAGAGGTTAAACAGTTCAGTCTATCTTCGTGACAATGAGATGTTGCTGAGCGGTGACTGGGCTCTGCTGAGCGAAGAGCAGGACGCGGTACTGATCCAGAGATGCCGGGACACTTCAGCTAAGTGCTAGTGTCCTTGTGCTGCAGCCGTACAATCTGAAAGATGTTCTGCGGACAAAGGAAGAGCGTTACACACTTCATATGCGGAGCTTGGTGCTGCCGTAGCAGAGCGTTACACACTGTATCAAGTGCAGAGCTACGTGCCAGCCTATCAAAGCGTTACACACTGTGTGCAGAGCTGGATGCGGGGACACATACCACCCTATCAGCCTTACACACCAAGTAATATTCAGATCTCCGTGCCGCCCTATCCGAGCATTACACACTATGGCCCAAATGTATTAAACTTTCTCTTACGTCCTAGAGGATGCTGGGGTCCACATTAGTACCATGGGGTATAGATGGGTCCACTAGGAACCATTGGCACTTTAAGAATTTGAGAGTGTGGGCTGGCTCCTCCCTCTATGCCCCTCCTACCAGACTCCGTTTAGAAAATGTGCCCGGAGGAGGCGATCACAGCTAGGGGAGCTCTCCAGAGTTTCTCTAGTAAAGTTTATTTTAGACAACAGCCTCCCTGCTTCGTGGAACTAAGGTTGTGGGGGGGGCGCGCGCATTGTCCACGCTGCGGGTTCTGAGCCACTATCCCCGCTGACAGGACGCTGAGCGTGCTGATCGCTAGCCACTCCAGGTGACCACTCACTCCCGCACCATGCCACCACCCCCTTACAGAGCCAGAAGACTTCGGTGGCAGGCGGGGAGCCGGTGTGAAGATAGCGGCAGCAGGGTAGGGGGTGCTACGGGGCTCAGCGGTACATAATGTGGCACAATGAGGGGCGCCCTGAGAAAGCACCTACACTGGTCAGCAAGCCAGTCAGGGTCCCCAGATCGCTGCCAGCAGAAATCCTCAGGCTAGTATAATATAATGAAGAGCGGGAAACAGCACCATGTTGGTGAGGGGGGCGTAGCCTATCCTGAGAGCAGACCCAGAAACATTCAGCGCCATTTTCCTGCCTGCATTTCCTGTACAACAGATGCTGACAGGGAGAGCTGTCCCTCCAACCAACTCCAGCTATCCTGTTTAGGGAGGCTAATCCCGGGATCGGCGGGATCCGGGCCCAAAAATGCCGGGATTCACGGGATTAGAGTGCACATGCGCAGTTTTGCCAGGCCGGCTGTCAGCGAGGGAGTTACATCAGCTAAAGACACACGTACTGACCGCGCTGGCAGCATTTCAAACGTAGCGCAGGCCGCCAGCCAATCAGAGCTGGCAGACCGGCAGCCAATCAGGGAAGCGGCAGCAGCCGCGGCCCCTAATTGGCTGCCGGACTGCCAGTTCTGACTGGCTGGCGGCCAGCGCTACGTTTGAAATGCTGCCAGCGCGGTCAGTACGTGTGTCCTTAGCTGGTGCCCGCGGCCCGCCCGTAAGTGTTTATCTTCGCTACCTACACCCATAGTCTCTGCTCCTAACATCCTCACCCTGCTCGCTACACCCACTCTCCCACTTCTCCCTACTCCCACCCTCCCTTCCTGTTCCCTACACCCACCCTCCCTTGCTCCCTACACCCACCCTGCCTTGCTGCCCTCCACATATACTTTCCCTGCTCCCTACTGCAATCCCGGGATTGAGCATTTTTCAATCCCGAATCCCGGGATTGAAAAAATGCCCCGGGCTTGGCCTCCCTAATCCTGTTCGATACCAGGGGGTTGTAGAAAGGAGGGGGGGGGGGGGGTAGGGGGGAGGCTGCGTAAAGTCTGTATAGTCTATTAATGTACACATGTGAATATAAAAGATAGTTGGTCCTAATATGCGCAAATATCGGCAGCCCACTGAAATAATGCAAACGGAGACTCTCCCCACAGTCCCCAATGTGAAATATGTATGTGAATAAAATGCAATACTCTATAGGCGCCAACTATGTATTGAAAGAAAATTGTATACGTTCCTTTTTGAACCTTGTAACAAGGCAATATCAGGGTGTGTGGTCTTCCTTCTCCCTCCTTTACGACACTTGTCATGCAGTTCCCATCAGAGAAAATCCTCCATGCATGCCATGTATTGAAATGACAGAAAAAATCGTATAGTGTAATACAATTTATTCAAAGGGCACTCTTTTTTGTATAAAAACACAATCCCCCTCAGGAATCCTGAATGGAGAATCCAAAACAATTACCAGCTAAAAACATGTAATGCACACATAAAATCCAAACGTCCTCCTACCCAGAGCAACACTCAGAGTTCTGGAAACAACTTTGGTGATAGTGTGGTTTGCTTAATTACCAGAAATCCCTGGAGATCAGACAGAAGGTGGAAAACCAGTTTGCGACCCGGACCCGCTTGCTGGACCTCTGACTCCTCCTTGCAAAAACGCAGGTTTTACCTGTCGCCGGATCTACCGCATTAAAATAACCGCCTGATCGTAAAATTGACACTACGCTCAAATCCATTTACACTGCTTCAGGAGTGGCGTTAAGGCCCACTAATTGCCTGTTCATGGATTTCTAAAGCCATAGTAAATTGGTCAGACACATTACTAGAGGATTTGGATACAATGGATAGAAGTGACATTGAATTGTTTTTACGTAACATTCAGGATTCTGCGGGGTTCATGGTGGAATCCATGAAGGACCTGGGTACGCTGACTGCACGGATATCTTCCATGTCGGTCTCAACCCGCAGAGGACTCTGGCAACGCCAATGGTCTGCAGACGCGGAATCCAAGAGAAGTGTGGAGAACCTACCCAACACAGGTCAGGCTCAATTTGGGGAAGTGTTGGATGCGTGGATTTCCACAGCCGCCGCGGGTAAGTCACCTTTCCTTCCCTCTGCTACACCTTCTACGAAGAAACCATTTTCTTCAGCTGTGCCGCAGTCCTTTCAGACCGCTAAGGCAAAAAAGTCCAAGTCTCCTACCACTTTCTTTAGAAGTGGTTAGGCAAAATCCAAAAAGCCTGCACCCTTCAAATCAGACTTGCCAGCTTTACTGACAGACAGGGCTATACTACAGGAAGCCATCCTAAAATTAGAAAGGTCACAGGTCATTCTCCCAGTTCCACCTCATATGCAAAACAAGGGTTATTATTCAAACCTTATTGTGGTACCAAAACCGGATGGTTCGGTCACACCAATTTTGAACTTGAAATCGTTGAACCCTTACCCGAGGGTGTTCAAATTCAAAATGGAGTCTCTCAGAGCAGTGATTTCAGGTCTGGAGGAGGGAGAATTTCTGGTATCCCTGAATATCAAGGATGCGTACCTCCACATTCAGATTTGGCTGCCACACGGGGCTTATCTCAGATGTGCATTAAAAGACAGTCACCATCAGTTTCAGGCACTGCCATTCGGCCTCTCCACAGCACCGAGGGTGTTCACCAAGGTGTTGGCAGAGATGATAGTTCTTTTCCGCAGAAAGGGGGTGAACACAATCCCATATCTGGACGATCTGCTGATAAAGGTATCGTCCAGGGAGAAGTTGTTGTAGTCCATTGTTCTCACGACTCAACTGCTCAGGGAACAGGGTTGGATCCTGAACCTTCCAAAATCACATTTGGAGACGACCAGGAGGTTGTCTTTTCTGGGAATGATCCTCGACACGGAAGTGCAGAGGGTGTTTCTTCCGGAGGAAAACATTGGTGATACAAACAATGGTCCGGGATGTCCTGAAGCCAGCCCGGTTTTCGGTTCATTAGTGCATTCGCCTTCTGGGGAAGATGGTGGCCTCTTACGAGGCTCTACAGTATGGAAGGTTTCATGCTCAGCCCTTCCAACTGGATCTCCTGGACAAGTGGTCGGAATCTCATCTACACATGCACCAGAGAATACGTCTGTCACCGAAAGCCAGGATTTCACTCCTCTGGTGGCTGCAACTACCTCACCTTCTGGAGGGCCGCAGGTTCGGGATTCAGGACTGGATCCTTCTAACCACGGATGCGAGTCTCCGAGTCTGGGACGCAGTTACTCAGAGGGAAACCTTCCAAGGACGGTGGTCAAGCCTGGAATTCAGCCTTCCAATAAACATTCTGGAACTAAGAGCCGTCTACAACGGTCTTCTCTAAGCGGCCCATCTTCTGAGAGTTGAAGCCATTCAGGTGCAGTCGGACAATGTAACGACGGTGGCTTACATAAACTGACAGGGTGGAATGAAGAGCAGAGCTGCAGTGTCAGCAGTAACAAAGATCATCCTCTGGGCAGAAAAAATAAGTATTTACTCACCGGTAATTCTATTTCTCGTAGTCCGTAGTGGATGCTGGGGACTCAGTAAGGACCATGGGGAATAGACGGCTCCGCAGGAGACTGGGCACATCTAAAGAAAGATTTAGGTCTATCTGGTGTGCACTGGCTCCTCCCCCTATGACCCTCCTCCAAGCCTCAGTTAGGACACTGTGCCCGGAAGAGCTGACACAATAAGGAAGGATTTTGAATCCCGGGTAAGACTCATACCAGCCACACCAATCACACCATATAACTCGTGATAGGAACCCCGGTTAACAGTATGATAACAACGGAGCCTCTGAACAGATGGCTCGCAATAACAACCCGATTTGTGTAACAATAACTATTTACAAGTATTGCAGACAATCCGCACTTGGGATGGGCGCCCAGCATCCACTACGGACTACGAGAAATAGAATTACCGGTGAGTAAATTCTTATTTTCTCTGACGTCCTAGTGGATGCTGGGGACTCCGTAAGGACCATGGGGATTATACCAAAGCTCCCAAACGGGCGGGAGAGTGCAGACGACTCTGCAACACCGAATGAGAGAACTCCAGGTCCTCCTCAGCCAGGGTATCAAATTTGTAGAATTTTGCAAACGTGTTTGCCCCTGACCAAGTAGCAGCTCGGCAAAGTTGTAAAGCAGAGACCCCTCGGGCAGCCGCCCAAGATGAGCCCACCTTCCTTGTGGAATGGGCTTTTACAGATTTAGGCTGCGGTAGTCCCACCGCAGAATGCGCCAGCTGAATAGTGCTACAAATCCAGCGCGCGATAGTCTGCTTAGAAGCAGGAGCACCCAGTTTGTTGGGTGCATACAGGATAAACAGCGAGTCAGTTTTCCTGACTCCAGCCGTCCTGGAAACATAAATTTTCAGGGCCCTGACTACGTCCAGTAACGTGAAATCCTCCAAGTTCCTAGTAGCCGCAGGCACCACAATAGGCTGGTTCAAGTGAAACGCTGATACCACCTTCGGGAGAAACTGAGGACGAGTCCTCAACTCTGCCCTATCCATATGGAAAATCAGATAAGGGCTTTTATAGGACAAAGCCGCCAATTCTGACACACGCCTGGCCGAAGCCAGAGCCAACAGCATGACCACTTTCCACGTGAGATATTTCAAATCCACAGTTAAGTGGTTCAAACCAATGTGATTTCAGGAACTCCAAAACCACATTGAGATCCCAAGGTGCCACTGGGGGCACAAAAGGAGGCTGAATACGCAGAACTCCTTTGACAAAAGTCTGAACTTCCGGCAGTGAAGCCAGTTCTTTTTGGAAGAAAATCGACAGGGCCGAATTCTGGACCTTAATGGACCCCAATTTGAGGCCCAACGTCACCCCTGCTTGCAGGAAATGCAGGAATCGACCCAGTTGAAATTCCTCCGTTGGGGCCTTCCTGGCCTCACACCAAGCAAGATATTTCCGCCATATGCGGTGATAATGTTTTGCGGTGACATCCTTCCTGGCTTTGATCAGGGTAGGGATGACTTCCTCCGGAATGCCCTTTTCCTTCAGGATCCGGTGTTCAACCGCCATGCCGTCAAACGTAGCCGCGGTAAGTCTTGGAACAGACAGGGCCCCTGCTGCAGCAGGTCCTGTCTGAGCGGCAGAGGCCAAGGGTCCTCTGAAATCATCTCTTGAAGTTCCGGGTACCAAGCTCTTCTTGGCCAATCCGGAACCACGAGTATAGTTTTCACTCCTCGCCTTCGTATTATTCTCAGTACCTTGGGAATGAGAGGCAGAGGAGGAAACACATAAACCGACTGGTACACCCACGGTGTTACTAGAGCGTCCACAGCGATCGCCTGAGGGTCCCTTGACCTGGCGCAATATCTTTTTAGCTTTTTGTTGAGGCGGGACGCCATCATGTCCACCTGTGGTCTTTCCCACCGGTTTACCAGCATTTGGAAGACTTCTGGATGAAGTCCCCATTCTCCCGGGTGGAGGTCGTGCCTGCTGAGGAAGTCTGCTTCCCAGTTGTCCACTCCCGGAATGAACACTGCTGTCAGTGCTAACACATGATTTTCCGCCCATCGGAGAATCCTTGTGGCTTCTGCCATTGCCCTCCTGCTTCTTGTGCCGCCCTGTCTGTTTACATGGGCGACCGCCATGATGTTGTCTGATTGGATCAGTACCGGCTGGTTCTGAAGCAGGGGCCTTGCTTTGCTTAGGGCATTGTAAATGGCCCTTAGCTCTAGAATATTTATGTGAAGCGAAATCTCCTGATTTGACCACAGTCCTTGGAAATTTCTTCCCTGTGTGACTGCGCCCCAGCCCCGAAGGCTGGCATCAGTGGTCACCAGGACCCAGTCCTGTATTCCGAATCTGCGGCCCTCTAGTTGATGAGCCCTCTGCAGCGACACCCTGGTCCTTGCCGACAGGGTTATCCGCTGTTGCATCTGGAGATGGGACCCGGACCATTTGTCCAACAGGTCCCACTGGAAAGTCCTTGCGTGGAACCTTCCGAATGGAATCGCTTCGTACGAAGCTACCATTTTTCCCAGGACTCGTGTGCATTGATGTACCGACACCTGTCCCGGTTTTAGGAGGTCTCTGACTAGAGATGACAACTCCTCGGCTTTTTCCACTGGCAGAAACACTTTTTTTCTGGTCTGTGTCCAGAATCATTCCCAGGAACAGAAGACGTGTCGTCGGGACCAGCTGTGACTTTGGAATATTGAGAATCCAGCCGTGCTGTTGTAGCACTTCCCGAGAAAGTGCTACCCCCACTACCAACTGTTCCTTGGACCTCGCCTTTATCAGGAGATCGTCCAAGTACGGGATAATTAAAACTCCCTTCTTGCGAAGGAGTATCATCATTTCGGCCATTACCTTGGTAAAGACCCTCGGTGCAGTGGATAACCCGAACGGCAGCGTCTGGAACTGATAGGGACAGTCCTGTACCACAAATCTGAGGTACTCCTGGTGAGGAGGGTAAATGGGGACATGCAGGTACACATCCTTGATGTCCAGGGAGACCATGTAATCCCCCTCGTCCAGGCTCGCAATAACCACCCTGAGCGATTCCATCTTGAACCTTTTGATATGAGTGTTCAAGGATTTTAAATTTAAGATGGGTCTCACCGAACCGTCCGGTTTCGGTACCACAAACATTGTGGAATAGTAACCCTTCCCTTGCTGAAGGAGGGGTACCTTGACAATCACTTGCTGTGAATACAGTTTTTGGATAGCCACCAACACTGCCTCCCTGGCAGAGGGAGTTGCTGGTAAGGCAGATTTTAGAAAACGGCGCGGGGGGGGGGGGGGGACGTCTCGAATTCCAGCCTGTACCCCTGAGATACTACTTGAAGGGCCCAGGGATCCACCTGTGAGAGAGCCCACTGTGTGCTGAAATTTCTGAGACGGGCCCCCACCGTACCCAGATCCGCCTGTGAAGCCCCAGCGTCATGCTGTGGACTTACCGGACGCGGGGGAGGACTTTTGCTCTTGGGAACTGGCTGTATGCTGCAGCTTTTTCTCTCTACCTCTCGGCAGAAAGGATGCGCCTCGCGCCCTCTTGTGTTTATGGGGCCGAAAGGACTGTACTTGATAATACGGTGCCTTCTTTTTCTGTGGGGTAGCCTGTGGCAAAAATGTTGATTTCCCAGCCGTAGCTGTGGAAACGAGGTCTGAAAGACCATCCCCAAACAGTTCCACCCCCTTATAAGGCAAAACTTCCATGTGCCTTTTTGAATCGGCATCACCTGACCACTGCCAAGTCCATAACCCCCTTCTGGCGGCAATGGACATTGCGCTTATTTTTGATGCCAGCCGGCAAATATCCCTCTGTGCATCACGCATGTATAAGACAGCGTCCTTTATATGCTCTACTGTCAGCAAAATAGTGTCCCTATCCAGGGTATCAATATTATCCGACAGGGAATCGGACCACGCAGCAGCAGCACTGCACATCCATGCTGATGCAATCGCTGATCGCAATATAATGCCCGTGTGTGTATATATAGCTTTTAGGGTAGCCTCCTGCTTTCTATCAGCAGGATCCTTTAGGGCGGCCGTATCCGGAGACGGTAGTGCCACCTGTTTTGATAAACGTGTAAGCGCTTTATCTACCCTAGGGGACGTTTCCCAACGTGACCTATCCTCTGGCGGGAAAGGGTACGCTGCCAATAACCGTTTAGAAATTATCAATTTCTTATCGGGGGAAGTCCAGGCTTCCTCACACACCTCATTTAATTCCTCAGATGCAGGAAAAACTACTAGTAGTTTTTTCTCACCGAACATAATACCCTTTTTTGTGGTACCTGGGGTACTATCAGAAATGTGTAATACATTTTTCATTGCCTCAATCATGTAACGGGTGGATCTATTGGAGGGTACACTAGTCTCATCGTCGTCGACACTGGAGTCGACATCTGTGTCTGCCATCTGAGGTAGCGGGCGTTTTAAAGCCCCTGATGACATTTGAGACGCTGGAACAGTCACAAGCTGAGTAGCCGGCTGCCCTATGTCAAACCTTTTATGTAAGGAGCTGACACTGTCACGTAATTCCTTCCATAAGTCCATCCACACAGGTGTCGACCCCACAGGGGGTGACAACACATTAACAGGCATTTGCTCTGCCTCCACATCATTTTCCTCATCATACATGTCGACACAGCGGTACCGACACACAGCACACACACAGGGAATGCTCTGACAGAGGACAGGACCCCACAAAGCCCTTTGGGGAGACAGAGGGAGAGTATGCCAGCACACACCAGAGCGCTATATAACAGAGGGATATCACCTATAAAGAGTGTTTTCCCTTATAGCTGCATATATATATTATACTGCGCCTAAATTTGTGCCCCCCCCTCTCTTTTTTACCCTTTCTGTAGTGCAGGACTGCAGGGGAGAGCCAGGGAGCGATCCTTCCAGCGGAGCTGTGAGGGAAAATGGCGCCAGTGTGCTGAGGGAGATGGCTCCGCCCCTTTTTCGGCGGGCTTTCTCCCGCTTTTTGAGTTATTCTGGCAGGGGTAATTTACACCTATATAGCCTCTGGGGCTATATATGGTGTCAGTTTTGCCAGCCAAGGTGTTAATATTGCTGCTCAGGGCGCCCCGCCCCAGCGCCCTGCACCCATCAGTGACCGAAGTGTGTGGTGTGCATGAGGAGCAATGGCGCACAGCTGCAGTGCTGTGCGCTACCTTGGAGAAGACAGAAGTCTTCAGCCGCCGATTTTCCGGACCTTCTTGCTTCTGGCTCTGTAAGGGGGACGGCGGCGCGGCTCCGGGAACGGACGACGAGGTCGGGTCCTGTGTGCGATCCCTCTGGAGCTAATGGTGTCCAGTAGCCTAAGAAGCCCAAGCTACCACCACTTAGGTAGGTTCGCTTCTTCTCCCCTTAGTCCCTCGCTGCAGTGAGCCTGTTGCCAGCAGGTCTCACTGTAAAATAAAAAACCTAAACTATACTTTATTTCTAGGAGCTCAAGAGAGCCCCTAGTGTGCATCCAGCTCGGCCGGGCACAGAAATCTAACTGAGGCTTGGAGGAGGGTCATAGGGGGAGGAGCCAGTGCACACCAGATAGACCTAAATCTTTCTTTAGATGTGCCCAGTCTCCTGCGGAGCCGTCTATTCCCCATGGTCCTTACGGAGTCCCCAGCATCCACAAGGACGTCAGAGAAACACGTGTTGGCGCTTTCAGCAATCTTCATTCCGGGAGTAGACAACTGGGAAGCGGACTTCCTCAGCAGATACGATCTCCATCTAGGAGACATGATGACCTCTCGTCTCAACAAGAAGCTTCGGCGGTATTGTTCCAGGTCGAGGGACCCGCAAGCCGTCGCGGTGGATGCGCTAGTGACTCCGTGGGTGTTCCAATCGGTGTACGTGTTTCCTCCACTACCACTCATTCCAAGAGTTGTAAAACTCATAAAGAGAACAAGAGTTCAGGCGATCCTCATTGCTCCGAACTGGCCAAGAAGGGCTTGGTATACAGATCTTCTGGATCTACTGCTAGAAGAGCTGAGGCCTCTTCCTCTTCGGGAGGACCTGCTGCAGTAGGGGCCATTCGCTTATCAAGACTTACTGCGGCTACGTTTGACGGCATGGAAGTTGAACGCCAGATATTAGCTTGGAAGGGCATTCCAAACAAAGTTATTCCTACCCCGATACAGGCTAAGAAAGGAGTAACGTCTAAATATTACCATCGTATTTGGGAAAAAAAAATCTGTATCTTGGGGTGAGTCCAAGAAGCTTCCTACGGTGGAGTTTCAACTGGGACGGTTTCTCCTGGATATGGGCCTGAGGTTGGGATCCGTAAAGATCTAGATTTCGGCCCTATCCATTTTCTTCCAGAAACAATTGGCTTCTCTCCCTGAGGTTCAGACTTTGTTCAAAGGGGTTCTGCACATCCAGACTCCCTTTGTGCCTCCTACGGCGCCCTGGGATCTTAATGTGGTGTTACAGTTCCTCCAATCGGATTGGTTCGTACCTCTACAGGAGGTTGAGGTCAAGTTCTCACGTGGAAGGCTGTCACTTTGTTGGCCTTAGCTTCAGCTAGACGTATGTCAGAGTTGGGTGCTTTGTCTTGTAAGAGCCCCTACTTGATCTTCCATGAAGAAAAAGCTGAGTTCCGGCCACATCAACAGTTCCTTCCGAAGGTTGTGTCAACATTTCATATCAACCAAACTATTGTGGTGCCAGTTGCTACTAAATCCTCAGCTTCATCAAAGTCCTTGGAGGTTGTAAGGGCTCTGAAGATCTACGTGAAGAGGACTGCTTGTCACAGAAAATCGGACTCTGTTTGTCCCGTATGATCCCAAGAAAGTTTGGTGTCCTTCTTCTAAGCACACAATCTCTCGCTGGATCAGGTTCACTATCCAGCATGCTTATTCTACGGCAGGATTGCCGTGTCCTACGTCTGTTAAGGCAAACTCTATTCATAAGGTGGGTTCTTCATGGGCGGCTGCCCGGGGTGTCTCGGCTTTACAGCTTTGCAGAGCGGCTACTTGGTCTGGGTCGAACACGTTTGCAAAGTTCTACAAGTTCGATACTTTGGTCGCTGAGGACCTCAAGTGTGGTCAATCAGTTCTGCAGGAGCTTCCGCGCTCTCCCTCTCATTTTGGGAGCTTTGGTACATCCCCATGGTACTAAATGGAACCCCAGCATCCTCTAGGATGTAAGAGAAAATAGGATTTTAATTACCCAACGGTAAATCCTTTTCCCGTAGTCTTTAGAGTAGGGGTGGGCAAAATACGGCCCGCGGGCCGGATGCGGCCCGCAAACCGATCCTGCCCGGCCCACTGCCTCCCTCCAGCGAGTAATGACAAGCGGCCCGTCCGGCTGAGCTGCTTGTCATTGCTCTGCACTGCAGTACCTCCTAGCTGCCGGCGGCGCCTCTCTCCCCTGCTGCGTTGTAGCAGCCTCCTCCTCCCGTCCACAGTGACAACGGCTTTGTTCAGCCGAAAAGGGGGCGGAGCTATGTGCCGATGGGGGGCAGGGCTACACGGGACAAGAGGCAAACTGCTACAGATCCATCCTTCCTGCCACTGCCAGCCAGATCAATAAGTAAATGGGAAAAGTGAAAGTGTGTGTGTGTGTGTATTTGTGTGTGCGGGCAGTGGCGTCAGACTTTTTTTAGGTTGCGGGGATAGAACTTTAGCTCTCGCTGTACCATCCCCTCCTGTGTTCTGTCACCATGTCACCCCTGTGTTCAGTCACGTGTCACCCCCCCATGTTCTGTCACCGTGTCATCCCCGTGTTCTGTCACAGTGTCACACCCCCCATGTTCTGTCACTGCCCCCCCCCCCGTGTTCTGTCACCGTGTCGCCCAGAGTCATCACCGGGTGTGGTGACACCCGGAGCGCACTCTGTACTATTACATGCCCCCCCCCCACACACACTCGGGCCGCGTGGCGCCCGAAAAGTGGGTGTGACCTAATTTAGAAGGGGCGTGGCCTGGTGGGTCTTTTTCGCTCCGGGGGCATGTCCAGCTTCCCCAAAGATGCTGGCTGACCCCGGAGACTGGACTGTGTGTGTGCTGGCTCTTATCTGTGACAGGAGCCGAGTGCTGCAGGAGATTATCTCACTGCAGCACTCGGCTCATGTCACAGCAGAAGAGCTGGCACTTTGGTGTCACCCCGTCCAAGGGGGACACCCGAGTGCCGGTCGCAACCCCCGCACCCGCCTTCTGACACCACTGGTGTCACCCCCCATGTTCTGTCACTGTGTCACCCCCACCGTGTTCTGTCACACCTTTCCCCAGGGGCTATAAGACACTGGATAATTTGCTTGCTGCGCAATAATTATCCTAAATAAAATGTAATGTGTAAAAGAGAGCTCTACCTGGTGTAATGTGTGACAGGGGCTCTACCTGCTGCAATGTGTGTAAGTGGCGCTACTGTGTGGCATAATTTGAATAATGGAGACTATTGTGCAGCCTTATATGAATCTGTATTATTTTTTGCCCACACCCCTTCCACATGAAGCCACGTCCCTATATTTTTGGCAAGTGGGGGGAGCTGCTATTTATTTTGTGGCCCTCGGATACTGACAGGAAATGTGAAGTGGCCCCTCAGCTGAAATAATTGCCCACCCCTACTTTAGAGGATGCTGGGCGACCGCCCAGCGCTTCGTGATCCTTCAGTGGTTACTTAGTTCAGTACTGCTTAGTTCTTGGTTAAGTACTGTTTTGTTACTTGGGTATGTAATACTGTTCAGCCGATGTTTCAAGCTGGTTAGCTTGGTTTGCCTTGTGTGTGAGCTGGTGTGAATCTCGCCACTATCTGTGTAAAATACTTCTCTCAAAGTTGTCAGTCTCCTCGGGCACAGTTTCTAGACAGACTGGTAGGAGGGGCATAGAGGGAGGAGCCAGCCCACACTCAAACTCTTAAAGTGCCAATGGCTCCTAGTGGACCTGTCTATACCCCATGGTACTAAATGGAACCCCAGCATCCTCTACGGACGAGAAAAGTATTTACCGGTAGGTAATTAAAATCCTGTTTTAACAAAAGAAAGTTAAAACAGATAAAGAGATAAATAAGAATAAACTCACCGGTAATTCTATTTCTCGTAGTCCGTAGTGGATGCTGGGAACTCCGTAAGGACCATGGGGGAATAGCGGGCTCCGAAGGAGACTGGGCACTCTAGAAAGATTTAGGACTACCTGGTGTGCACTGGCTCCTCCCACTATGACCCTCCTCCAAGCCTCAGTTAGGACACCGTGCCCGGACGAGCAGACATAATAAGGAAGGATTTAGAATCCCGGGTAAGACTCTTACCAGCCACACCAATCACACCGTACAACTCGTGATACTATATCCAGTTTGACAGTATGAAAACAACTGAGCCTCTCAACAGATGGCTTAACAATAACCCTTTAGTTAACAATAACTATTTACAAGTATTGCAGACAATCCGCACTTGGGATGGGCGCCCAGCATCCACTACGGACTACGAGAAATAGAATTACCGGTGAGTAAATTCTTATTTTCTCTAACGTCCCAGTGGATGCTGGGAACTCCGTAAGGACCATGGGGATTATACCAAAGCTCCCAAACAGGCGGGAGAGTGCGGATGACTCTGTAGCACCGAATGAGAGAACTCCAGGTCCTCCTCAGCGAGGGTATCAAATTTGTAGAATTTTGCAAACGTATTTGCCCCTGACCAAGTAGCTGCTCGGCAAAGTTGTAAAGCCGAGACCCCTCGGGCAGCCGCCCAAGATGAGCCCACCTTCCTTGTGGAATGGGCCTTTACAGATTTTGGCTGTGGTATGCCTGCCACAGAATGTGCAAGCTGAATTGTACTACAAATCCAGGGAGCAATAGACTGCTTAGAAGCAGGAGCACCCAGCTTGTTGGGTGCATACAGGATAAACAGCGAGTCAGATTTTCTGACTCCAGCCGTCCTGGAAACATTTTCAGGGCCCTGACAACGTCTAGCAACTTGGAGTCCTCCAATTCACTAGTAGCCGCCGGCACCACAATAGGCTGGTTCAGGTGAAACGCTGACACCACCTTAGGGAGAAATTGGGGACGAGTCCTCAACTCTGCCCTATCCATATGGAAAATCAGATAAGGGCTTTTACATGATAAAGCCGCCAATTCTGACACTCGCCTGGCTGAAGCCAAGGCTAATAACATGACCACTTTCCACGTGAGATATTTCAGATCCACGGTTTTTAGTGGCTCAAACCAATGTGATTTTAAGAAACTCAACATCACGTTGAGATCCCAAGGTGCCACTGGAGGCACAAACGGGGGCTGAATATGCAGCACTCCTTTTACAAAAGTCTGAACTTCAGGTACTGAAGCTAGTTCTTTTTGAAAGAAAATCGACAGAGCCGAGATCTGTACTTTAATGGAGCCTAGTTTTAGGCCCATATCCACTCCTGCTTGCAGGAAATGCAGAAATCGACCTAGTTGAAATTCCTCTGTTGGGGCCTTATTGGCCTCGCACCATGCAACATATTTTCGCCATATGCGGTGATAATGCGTTGCCGTAACATCTTTCCTGGCCTTAATAAGCGTAGGAATGACTTCTTCCGGAATACCCTTTTCCTTTAGGATCCGGTGTTCAACCGCCATGCCGTCAAACGCAGCCGCGGTAAGTCTTGGAACAGACAGGGCCCCTGCTGTATCAGGTCTTGTATGAGCGGTAGAGGCCACGGGTCCTCTGAGAGCATCTCTTGAAGTTCCGGGTACCACGCTCGTCTTGGCCAATCCGGAACCACGAGAATTGTGTTTACTCCTCGCTTTCTTATTATTCTCAATACCTTTGGAATGAGAGGCAGAGGAGGGAACACATAAACCGACTGGTACACCCACGGTGTCACTAGAGCGTCCACAGCTATCGCCTGAGGGTCCCTTGACCTGGCGCAATATCTTTTTAACTTTTTGTTGAGACGGGACGCCATCATGTCCACCTGTGGTTTTTCCCAACGGTTTACCAGCATCTGGAAGACTTCTGGGTGAAGTCCCCACTCCCCCGGGTGGAGGTCGTGTCTGCTGAGGAAGTCTGCTTCCCAGTTGTCCACTCCCGGAATGAACACTGCTGACAGTGCTAGTACATGATTCTCCGCCCATCGGAGAATTTTTGTGGCTTCTGCCATCACCATCCTGCTTCTTGTGCCGCCCTGTCGATTTACATGGGCGACTGCCGTGATGTTGTCTGACTGGATCAGCACCGGCTGGTGTAGGAGCAGGGATTTTGCTTGACTTAGGGCATTGTAGATGGCCCTTAGTTCCAGAATATTTATGTGAAGGGAAGTCTCCTGACTCGACCATAGTCCTTGGAAGTTTCTTCCCTGTGTGACTGCCCCCCAGCCTCGAAGGCTGGCATCCGTGGTCACCAGGACCCAGTCCTGTATGCCGAACCTGCGGCCCTCTAGAAGATGGGCACTCTGCAGCCACCACAGTAGAGACACCCTGGTTCTTGGAGACAGGGTTATTAAGCGATGCATCTGAAGATGCGATCCGGACCACTGGTCCAACAGGTCCCACTGAAAGATTCTGGCATGGAACCTGCCGAAGGGAATTGCTTCGTAAGAAGCCACCATCTTTCCCAGGACCCGCGTGCAGCGATGCACTGATACCTGTTTTGGTTTCAGGAGGTCTCTGACTAGAGATGACAACTCCCTGGCTTTCTCCTCCGGGAGAAACTTTTCTCTGGACTGTATCCAGAATCATAACCAGGAACAGTAGCCGTGTCGTCGGAACCAGCTGTGACTTTGGGATATTCAGAATCCAGCCGTGCTGGTGCAGCACTTCCTGAGATAGTGCTACTCCCACCAACAACTGTTCCTTGGACCTCGCTTTTATTAGGAGATCGTCCAAGTACGGGATAATTAAAACTCCCTTTCTTCGAAGGAGTATCATCATTTCCGCCATAACCTTGGTAAATACCCTCGGTGCCGTGGACAGTCCAAACGGCAGCGTCTGGAATTGGTAATGGCAATCCTGTACCACAAATCTGAGGTACTCCTGGTGAGGATGGTAAATGGGGACATGCAAGTAAGCATCCTTGATGTCCAGGGATACCATGTAATCCCCCTCGTCCAGGCTTGCAATAACCGCCCTGAGCGATTCCATCTTGAACTTGAATTTCTTTATGTATGTGTTCAAGGATTTCAAATTTAGAATGGGTCTCACCGAACTGTCCGGTTTCGGTACCACAAATAGTGTGGAATAATAACCCCGGCCTCGTTGAAGTAGGGGTACCTTGATTATCACCTGCTGGGAATACAGCTTGTGAATTGCCGTTAGCACCGCCTCCCTGTCTGAGGGAGCAATCGGCAAGGCAGATTTTAGGAACCGGTGGGGTGGGGACGCCTCGAATTCCAGCTTGTACCCCTGAGATACTATTTGCAGGATCCAGGGATCCACCTGTGAGCGAACCCACTGATCGCTGAAATTTTTGAGGCGACCCCCCACCGTACCTGGCTCCGCCTGTGGAGCCCCACCGTCATGCGGCGGACTTGGAAGAAGAAGCGGGGGAGGACTTTTGCTCCTGGGAACCTGCTGTTTGTTGCAGCCTTTTTCCCCTACCTCTGCCTCTGGACAGAAAAGACCCGCCTTTTCCACGCCTGTTTTTCTGGGTCCGAAAGGACTGAACCTGATAAAACGGCGCCTTCTTAGGCTGTGAGGGGACATGGGGTAAAAATGCTGACTTCCCAGACGTTGCTGTGGAAACTAGGTCCGAGAGACCATCCCCAAATAATTCCTCACCCTTATATGGTAACACTTCCATGTGCTTTTTTGAATCTGCATCTCCTGTCCACTGGCGAGTCCATAAGCCTCTCCTAGCAGAAATGGACAATGCACTTACTTTAGATGCCAGTCGGCAGATTTCCCTCTGTGCATCTCTCATATATAAGACCGAGTCTTTTATATGGTCTATGGTTAACAGGATCGTGTCTCTGTCTAATGTGTCAATATTTTCTGACAGTTTATCTGACCACGCAGCGGCAGCACTGCACATCCAAGCTGACGCAATAGCTGGCCTAAGTATAATGCCTGTGTGTGTATATACAGACTTCAGGATCGCCTCCTGCTTTCTATCAGCAGGTTCCTTGAGGGCGGCCGTATCCGGAGACGGTAGTGCCACCTTTTTAGACAAACGTGTGAGCGCTTTATCCACTGTAGGGGGTGTTTCCCAACGTGACCTATCCTCTGGCGGGAAAGGGAACGCCATTAGTACCTTCTTAGGAATTACCAATTTTTTATCAGGGAAAGCCCACGCTTCTTCACACACTTCATTTAATTCATCTGATGGGGGAAAAACTACGGGTAGTTTTTTCTCTCCAAACATAATACCCTTTTTAGTGGTACCTGTAGTTATATCAGAAATGTTTAACACCTCTTTCATTGCCTCAATCATACAGTGAATGGCCTTAGTGGGCATCAGGTTTGACTCATCGTCGTCGACACTGGTGTCAGTATCAGTGTCGACATCTGGGTCTGCTTGAGGTAGCGGGCGTTTTAGAGCCCCTGACGACCCATGCGACGCCTGGGCAGGCACGAGCTGAGAAGTCGGCTGTCCCACATTTGACATGTCGTCGATTTTCTTATATAAGGAGTCTATACGTGCACTCATTACTTTCCATAAGCCCATCCACTCAGGTGTCTGCCCCGCAGGGGGTGACATCCCTTCTAAAGGCATCTGCTCCGCCTCCACATCATTATCCTCATCAAACATGTCGACACAGCCGTACCGACACACCGCACACACACAAGGAATGCTCCGAATGAGGACAGGACCCACAAAAGCCCTTTGGGGGGACAGAGTGAGAGTATGCCAGCACACACCAGAGCGCTATATAATGCAGGGACTAACTGAGTTATGTCCCCTATAGCTGCTTTTTATATTATATATGTATTGCGCCCAAATTTAGTGCCCCCCCTCTCTGTTTTTACCCTGTTCTGTAGTGTAGACTGCAGGGGAGAGCCAGGGAGCTTCCTTCCAGCGGATCTGTGAAGGAGAAATGGCGCCAGTGTGTCTGAGGGAGATAGCTCCGCCCCTTTTCCGCGGCCTATTCTCCCGCTTTTTTCTGGATTCTGGCAGGGGTATTTACCACATATATAGCCTCTGGGGGCTCTATATTGTGGTATTTTTGCCAGCCAAGGTGTTTTTATTGCTGCTCAGGGCGCCCCCCCCCCCCAAGCGCCCTGCACCCTTAGTGACCGGAGTGTGAAGTGTGCATGAGGAGCAATGGCGCACAGCTGCAGTGCTGTGCGCTACCTTGGTGAAGACTGATGTCTTCTGCCGCCGTTTTTCCGGACCTCTTCTTGCTTCTGGCTCTGTAAGGGGGACGGCGGCGCGGCTCCGGGACCGAACACCAAGGACTGGGCCTGCGGTCGATCCCTCTGGAGCTAATGGTGTCCAGTAGCCTAAGAAGCCCAATCCGGCTGCAAGCAGGCGAGTTCGCTTCTTCTCCCCTTAGTCCCTCGCTGCAGTGAGCCTGTTGCCAGCAGGTCTCACTGAAAATAAAAAACCTAAAACTATACTTTCTTTCTAAGGGCTCAGGAGAGCCCCTAGTGTGCATCCAACCTCGGCCGGGCACGAAATCTGAGGCTTGGAGGAGGGTCATAGTGGGAGGAGCCAGTGCACACCAGGTAGTCATAAATCTTTCTAGAGTGCCCAGCCTCCTTCGGAGCCCGCTATTCCCCCATGGTCCTTACGGAGTTCCCAGCATCCACTAGGACGTTAGAGAAAAGTAGCTGCTGATTGATTGTAACTTTATTCATTATCCCTTGTTAAATCTTAATACATTTGGGCCTGTCATGTACACAGGGAAGTATGCTTCCGCGTACAGCTATTACTTACAGTGGGAAGGAAGGGAAGGAGCCACGGGAACAATGAGGAGGAAGGGAAGGAGCCCCAACCGGAAGAGATGAGCACAGTAAGGATGACAGGAAGGAATGACAGGCACATTGAGGAGAAAGGGAAGGAGCCCCAGCAGGAAGTGATGGGCACAGAGGATTTAGGGAAGGAGACCCGTCCAGAAGAGACTGGCACAGTAAGGTGGATGGGAAGGAGCCCCAGCCAAAATCGACGGGAAGGAATAACAAGTACAGCGAGGAGTAAAGGAAGGAGCCCCGGCAGGAAGTGACGGGCACAGCGAGGAGTAAAGGAAGTAGCCCAGGCAAGAAGTCACGGGCACAGCGAGGAGGAAGGGAAGGAGCCCCGGCAGGAAGTGACAGGCACAGCGAGGAGGAAGGGAAGGAGCCCCGGCAGGAAGTGACGGGCACAGCGAGAAGGAAGGGAAGGAACCCCAGCAGGGAGTGACGGGCAGAGTGAGGAGGAAGGAAAGGGTCCCCAGCAGGGAGCGACTGGCACAGTGAGGAAGGGAAAGAGTCCCAGCAGGGAGCGACGGGCACAGTGAGGAAGGGAAAGGGTCCCCAACAGGGCACGACGGGCACAGTGAGGAAGGGAAAGGGTCCCCAGCAGGGAGTGACGGGCAGAGTGAGGAGGAAGGAAAGGGTCCCCAGCAGAGAGCGACTGGCACAGTGAGGAAGGGAAAGAGTACCAGCAGGGAGCGACGGGCACAGTGAGGAAGGGAAAGGGTCCCCAGCAGGGCACGACGGGCACAGTGAGGAAGGGAAAGGGTCCCCAGCAGGGAGCGATGGGCACAGTGAGGAAGGGAAAGGGTCCCCAGCAGGGAGCGACGGGCACAGTGAGGAAGGGAAAGGGTCCCCAGCTGGGAGTGACTGGCACAGTGAGGAAGGAAAGGGTCCCCAGCAGGGAGCGACGGGCACAGTGAGGAAGGAAAGGGTCCCCAGCAGGGAGTGACGGGCAGAGTGAGGAGGAAGGAAAGGGTCCCCAGCAGAGAGTGACTGGCACAGTGAGGAAGGGAAAGAGTACCAGCAGGGAGCGACGGGCACAGTGAGGAAGGGAAAGGGTCCCCAGCAGGGCACGACGGGCACAGTGAGGAAGGGAAAAGGTCCCCAGCAGGGAGCGATGGGCACAGTGAGGAAGGGAAAGGGTCCCCAGCAGGGAGCGACGGGCACAGTGAGGAAGGGAAAGGGTCCCCAGCAGGGAGCGACGGGCACAGTGAGGAAGGGAAAGGGTCCCCAGCTGGGAGTGACTGGCACAGTGAGGAAGGAAAGGGTCCCCAGCAGGGAGCGACGGGCACAGTGAGGAAGGAAAGGGTCCCCAGCAGGGAGTGACGGGCACAGTGAGGAAGGAAAGGGTCCCCAGCAGGGAGTGACGGGCACAGTGAGGAAGGGAAAGAGCCCCAGCAGGGAGTGACGGGCACAGTGAGGAAGGGGAGGAGCCTAAGCAGGTAGTGACGAACGAAGGAATCCCGGCAGGGATTGACGGACACAGTGAAGAGGAAAGGAAGGAGTCCGGCAGGGAGTAACTGGCACAGTAAGGGGCAGAGCACAGCTGGATTAAGTGCCTGGTCGGTGTGAAGCAGTGCCCAGCTGGGGAAGCGTTACCTTGCTGCACGTACTGTCATTAGTGCAGTTCTTGTTGTCTTTATCTGTGGCCTCCTCTTCCACCTGGAAAGACAGAAGGAGATTGGGGAGAGCCATTTATCAGGTCAGGTTGCCTGGGTGGGTCTGGGGGCTTGGCTTGGGGCTCAGATTATAGCATAGTTACCTCTTTTCTCCACTTCAGCTCACAGAACACCCTCTCGAAGCATTCGTGCATATAATTAAACTGCAAGAGAGGAGGCAGAACGTCAGACCACGCACAACAGATACCAGCTTCCCTCCTGGATTACAAGAAGCAATCTTCTTACTTTTAACCCTTTCAGTACAGTGAATGATTGCTGAGAGCCAGAACAATGTACCTGTCAGTAATCTGCTGGGTGGGCTACAGAGACAGCCCACAATTTCCAAGCACGGTTCCAGTACCATAGAGGTGAACACAACCCTGCAGCAGTAAACACCCTCACGTGCTTTGCACCGTACAGAGGACCCTTATTGGCCTGTCTGCACTCTCCTGCAATCTTTTTACCCACACTATTTTTTCTTCCTGTCTTCCATCCAAGCCATTCATAGCATCTGGCAGAGATGTGCACATTTGTCAGCCAGTATATGAACAGTGGCTCTCTGGCTGGTGTAGAACTACAAGTCCCAGCATGCACGGTCAGAGACCAATGCTTGTGCTGTGGACATAGACCTATCCCCCAGCTTTAAGACCACCACGCACAGCTCCCCATACTAACGTAAGGAGTGAAGATCTTCACCCATCGAGGCTTTTTCTCGCCCCGGGCATATTCAAAACAGAAAGCCATCCCCTCCTCGTCCGTGTCCCACCTTTGCATCTCATCCCACTCAAAGGCGATCACTTGATTCTGTAAAGAGAAAGAAAGGTGGTCAGAACAGGACTCTCTGCGTGCGCCACCTAGTCTCAGTCCTGGTGCCCAGCTCACCTCCAGCTGCCCCTCCTCCGTGCACGCCAGCAATTTGAAATGCTTGATGCTTATAGCAGTAATTACGTGGCCCTTCCTACGGGAATCGCAGGAACAGTGCGGGAACATGATCTCATTGTATCCCTCGCAGCTCCGTAACATGTTCAGATACTACAGGAAGAAAGGCAAGACATATAGAGCAGGAGGCAGAGACACCCAAGCCAGAGAGCGCGCGCGAGAGAGAGCAGGGAGAGGCCGACATCCAAACCACGAGAGGGTGAGAGAGAATGGGAAGAGGGCCAACAGCCAGCTGAAACGAGAGCGAGTATGGAGAGAGAGAGAGAGAGAGAGAGAGAGAGAGAGAGAGAGAGAGAGAGAGAGAGAGAGAGAGAGAGAGAGAGAGAGAGAGAGAGAGAGAGAGAGAGGAAGGAGAGAGAGAGAGAGAGAGAGAGAGGAAGAAGAGAGAGAGAGAGAGAGAGAGAGAGAGAGAGAGAGAGAGAGAAGAAGAAGAGAGAGAGGAGAGTGAACAGGACGCAGAGAGAGCGCTAGGAGATAACCGACAGCAGAGAGGACAGACAACCAAGCCACAGTGAGAGTGAGCCAGAAGAGGGCAGACAACAAAGCCACAGTGAGAGAGCAAGCTAAGGAGAGAGACAACCAAGCCACAGCAAGAGCAAGCTAGGAGAGAGAGCGAGAGAGAGAGCCAAACCATACCGAGAGAGCGAGCCAGGCCACAGTGAGAGAGCTGGGGGGGGGGGGAGGAGAGAGAGAGAGAGAGAGAACACACAGCCAAGCCACAGTGAGAGCGAGCAAGGAGAGGGGACAGACAACCAAGCCACAGCGAGAGAGCAAGTTAGGAGAGAAAGAGAGAGGGGACAGACAACCAAGCCACAGCGAGAGAGAGAGAGCCAGAAGAGGACAGACAGCCAAGCCACAGTGAGAGAGCAAGCTAGGGGGGGGGGGGAGAGAGAGAGAGAGAGAGAGAGAGAGAGAGAGAAGAGAGAGGAGAGAGAGAGAGAGAGAGAGAGAGAGAGAGAGAGAGAGAGAGAGAGAGAGAGAGAGAGAGAGAGAGAGAGGGAGAGAGAGAGAGGGAGAGAGAGAGAGAGGGAGAGGACAGACAACCGAGCCACAGTGAGAGAGAGAGCCGGGAGAGGACAGCCAAGCCTCAGTGGAAGAGAGCGGGGAGGCAACTGAACCAAGCCACAGAGAAGGAAGAGGAGGTGAAGACTGAAGTGTGGAAATAATGGACATGTAGAAGTTCTCACCATCAGCATCTTCCGCTGCTCACAGAGTTTCTGTAACTGGTAGGTTTTGTCATCTGCTTTTATATAACCCCTCTTCACATCATCCACTGCCTGGAATCACAGTATATACAGGCTATTATCTCTCCCATCACTGACTGCTATTATTAGTACAACACACAGTGAATACATTTTCCTTCATGCTGAACAGGCCCACCCTGTCCCACAAACCATCTGCCCACTTACTTGATGGAAGAAGTAAGAGACGGCCAAGTCATTGTCCTTCAGCAGAGACTCCTCAGACGTGGTGAAGAGCCACTTGCGGACAGTGAGACAGGTCCCGGGCACAGCCGAGGTGTAGTTCTGTACATACAGCTTGTGGGGGAACTCGTTGGGCGCCAACTTCCTGACTGAGATCAAAGAGGAAAAGCAGGTCACCAACAGCTAGACCTGAGCGCACAGTGGTCTACGCTCAGTGTGGAGGCATCCAATCATAAGCACTAACACTTAGGAGGCTACAACCAGGCTCCAGTCCATGACAATCATGGTGCCCCCACCATGGGATAAGGATTACCAGCAGGAGACCCTTGTACAGGGAACAAAGCTACCAGGAAAATGTAAGTCATGCATGTGATCGCAGGGTAGGGATCACCTCATATAGGCCCCACTAGTGATCAAGCGCAAGTGCCGGTGGAATAGGCCAGTAGCCGCCTCCTAATTACCACATAAACCCTACAAAATGGACTGCTACCGTGTTATATACGTGACATCATGTATGGCCCAGTGACATCATCAGCAGCCGGTACGTACCAAAGGAATGATTAACGACCTCAAACAAGGCAAAGTAATTGGCTGTGATTCCATCCATCCCAATCTTGGCAGCGAGTGCCTGCGGGGAGAAATCACAGTGATGGGAACAGCGCAGCTGGACAGAAGATCCCCATTGCTAGGACAGCGCCCAGTACCTGGTACACCTGGTCTGTAGTGCTGTTCTTCTTCACCCGAACAGTGGCAGTCGTCTTGTCTGGGAGCGCTACGCGAAGTTCCACATCAGACACCCCATTGTAATTCTGCGGAGAGCAGGGGTTGTCACATACGTGTTGCTGTGTCACACCCCAAGCACCTGCGAGGTGGGAGGTTTATAGCCTTACCTCGTCTGACTCAGACAGGAACTCCTGCATGATGTCGCTCTCTCCAATGACTCGTATGGAGCAGACTGCACAGAAACGGGAAGAGATCGGGACACCATCAGCCCCTGCTCCAGCTGTCTCATGGCACGTAGATCACACCAGTTATACAGCCACCGCATACATGGGAGCACTAGATCACTGCGGGGGACCTCTATGAAGGGTGGCTGATCATTGAAGTGCCATAGTTACTCTCAGGCCACCAGGATTGTGACCCTTACACACATATTCTACGGTGTCCCAATTTACGTTCACTACCCCAGAAAAGCTCAATCCTAGCAATGCCCTCTACCCACCAACCATTCACTCCTTTCTTTGGCACTTTAGCCAGAGACCACTTACAGCTACGTGGAGGCATCCACCAATCAGACCTTCTCTGCCTTCATCCACCCAATCAGCAGCACCATCTTCCAGGTACCCCAGCAACCCATGCCACCGATTACTTGCACCTTTTTTTTTTTCCCCAGGTATTTCTACATCATGGCCCACCAACCACTCATGCATGTCTCCAGATGCTCCTCCACCAAGAAACACCAACCACTCATACCAGCCTCCCGCTTCTCCATCTTGGTCCACCAATCACCCACACCTGCCTTCAGATAATACTCTACCTTGATCCACAGCCATTCACACCATCAACAGTTACTCAGCAACACACCTTTCTCCAGGTACTCCTCCAAGCCCCTCCGCCGAGCATCCAGCTGCTGTTCAGATAAGGAAAACGGCCACTTCCCTGGAAGTCGGGGAAAAGTGAAGTTGGCAAATTCCCGTTTCAGGTTCTGGTTCAGGATGGCAAACTCTCGGTATCGCTTGGAGCAAAGCTGCCGGCCGGCCATGTAGACATTGTAAACCTGTGAGAATCAATAAGAAAGTAGATCATGGGGTGGACAAAATGATCTTGGGTTTGGGTCTAAAAGTCAAATGGACCTAGAGAGGAGCCGGAGAAGACATGCAGCCATTGACCTCCACGGAAAGAGTCTGGCACTCATATAAACATTTCCCACATATATGCCACCAGCCCTGCCCTCTGTGTGCACACGTCACATACTACGTCTCACCACAAACTTCTCCGTGTTCTGCTCCACGTGTTTATAAGTGGGGATGGAGATGGGAACCGCCTGCTTCTCTGTATAGTCGTAGAAGGACTGCCCCGAGGAGTCGTCACTGGGGTCCAGGTTCTCAGCCTCGTGTGGTGGCACAGACAGGACAGTGAGGACCAGCTCTTTCTCTCCTGCCCGAATTAGGTCTACTACCTGCTTGTGAGTCGCCCCTTCCACGTTCACTCCATTCCTGTATGAGATACATGGGTCAGAATGTGTTCATGTAGATGTATAGTGGAGTCAGGAGAGGGGTGGCCTCTGGGCTGGGGGTGGTTAGGATGGCTTTATGGACCCCAGCGGTATCAGGAGACACAGAAAGAGGACAGTCAGGGTGGAGTGTCTAATGCCGGTCACATCGTTAGTGTCCATCATTCAGACAGTTCTCACGACTAGGTTACAGTCAGGCTCCAGCACACAGTATAAGCTCCCTGCATGTATGAGGTCAAAACCTTGCCCATCACGGGACCTGAGAACAACCGCTACGCAATAATCAGGTAACCTCGGGACATCTAGGCCTGAGCTGGAATAAAGACAGATTGTTGTAGTAAAAGCAGCACGTTTCCTTCCTCCCTCCGAGAGGTCACCCAGCCCACAAGGGTGTCTTACAAAACATCTAGCAGCACAACCCCAACCCCCCCCATACAGTCCCTGTGTTACTCAATACCAGACATGAATAGAGAGTCATTTGGATTCGCTACAGCACATTAGAGAACTGTGTAGACACGAGAGGGGGGAGCAGAAGACAACAGGAACTACACCCAGAATCCGAATAGCTGTGTGGACACCGTCCGGAGGGCTGACATCCTGCGATATTTATAGACCACACCAGCAAATCAGAACAGCCATTAATAGCAATACTACTACTACGCTACTAATCATCCATACAACCTGTTAGCAGAAACCAGGGCAATGCAGCTAGAAGCCTGCTGGGGTACTATAAGTCCCAGCACAGGATGAGGACAATCAGTACAGGGTGACAGGCTGGAGCAGGGAGTGAGAAATATAGAGATCTGTATATGGGGTCAGTCAGTTATTATAAGGCGGGGGCTGTGGGGTCCCTGCTGACGGGACTGGGGATTTGAGTACACCCACTGACACCCCAGGGTGCAATGTACAGCGATACCTATCCCTGGGCATAACCTGCACTAGCCACTCCTACAGGACGCAACATAGTTCTGTCACTGACACCCCATCAGGCAGAGGGACACCCCAAGACACCCCGTCATACTGAGAGACCCAGTGTCAGGTCACAGACACTCCAGGACACCCCGTCAGGCAGATACACCCTGTGTTGGGTCAGGACAGCCTGTCAGGCAGAGGGATACCCCAGAACACACTGTCAGGCAGAGAGATCCAGTGTCAGGTCACAGACAACCCATGTAGGTGCACAGACACCCCATCAGGCAGAAGGACACCCTGTCAGGCAGAGAGATCCAGTGTCAGGTCACAGACAACCCATGAAGGTGCACAGACACCCCATCAGGCAGAAGGACACCCCGTGTCGGGTCACAGACACCCCAGGTCACCCCATCAGGCAGAGTGTGACCCCAGGACACCTGGTCAGGCAGAGTGTGACCCAGTGTCAGGTTACTGACACCCCAGAACACCCCATGTAGGGTCACAGACATCCCAGGGCACACTGTCAGGCAAAGGAAACCCAGTGTCAGGTCACTGACACCCCATCAGGAGACAACAACACAGGAGACCACATCAGATAAAGTGACACCCCAGGACACCCTGTGTCGGGTCACTCACACCCCATCAAGCAAAGGAACACCCTGTCAGGCAAAGGGACACTCCATGTTGGGTCACAAACACCCCATTTCGAGTCAATAACACTCTAGAACCCCCCGTTATGCAGACGAACATCACATGTCAGGTCAGGACAGCCTGTCAGGAAGAGGGACACCCTAAAAACACCATCTGTCGGGTCACAGACACCCCAGAACACCCTGTCAGGCAGAGGACATCCCGTGTCGGGTCACTGACACCCCAGGACACCATGTCAGACAGAGTACACCCCGTGCCGGGTCTCTGACACCCTGTCAGGCAGAAGACACCCCCTGTTGGGTCACTAACACCCAGGTAGAGGAACACCCCTTGTCGTGTCACAGACACCGCAGGACACCATGTCAGACAGAGTACACCCCGTATCGGGTCACTGATACCCCAGGACACCCCGTGAGGCAGAAGACACCCCTTGTTGGGTCACTAACACCCCAGGTAACCTTCCCAGGTAGTGGGACACCCCGTGTTGGGTCACAGACAACCCAGGACACCCCGTCAGGCAGAGGACATCCCGTGTCGGGTCACTGACACCCTGTCAGGCATAAGACACCCTGTGTTGGGTCACTGACACCCCAGGTAACCTTCCCAGGTAGTGGGGCACCCAGGGTCGGGTCTCTGACACCCCAGGACACCCCGTATCGGGTCACAGACACTCTGACGCCCGGATGCGGGTACTCACACCTCCAGGATGCGGTCCCCCTTGCGGATCCCGGCGCGGTCGGCGGCTCCCCCGGGCAGCACGGCGCTGACATGCTGAAGAGGGGCGTACAGCTCGCCGTTGATGCTCCGCAGCTGGCCGCCCTCGCTCACCTGACCCCGCACGTTAAAGCCGTAGCCGGACTCGGACTTCACTATCCGGACCACCCGCGGGCCCCCGACCTGGGTGAATGTCGGACCCCCGCCCCCGTTCCGCTGGCTGGAGTGAATCCCGTCCTCGTCAGCCATCTTTCCACAGACCGGGAGGAACGAGGTGGGGGGGAAGTCACGGGACCGGCGCATCACCCGCGGGGCAGGCCGGGAGATGTAGTGCGGAAACTGTCAGTTGGGGGGGCGGGACTCACGGAGCTCGGCCAATCACAGCTGAGCCACGTGACGCTAACACCAAGCAGAGCGGTGGGACAGCGGGCCAATCACTGCTTTGCCAGGGAAGGCAGCAGCCAATCAGAGGGGAGGAGAAGGCGTGGCCAGGACTGAGGGCGGTAATGCGAGTTGCAACCGCGTCAGCGTCATGTGACCGAGCTGTGAGCGAAAGAGGCGGGAAAGTCAGAGTAGGAGAAGGAGCCGTGAAGGCTAATCCCCTTACCCCCTGACCACCTTGCCCCAGACGCACCAACTCCCCCTGCCCCAGACACACCACCCCAGACACACCAACTAGCCTGCCCCAGACACACCAACTTCCCCTGCCACAGACACCCACCCCGGACAGACACCAACTCCCCCTGCCTCAGACACCCCAACTACGCCTGCCCCAGACACATCAACTGCCTCAGACACCCCAACTACGCCTGCCCCAGACACATCAACTGCCCCAGACACCCCAACTCCCCCTGCCTCAGACACCCCAACTCCCCCCGCCTAAGACACCCCAACTCCCCCCGCCTCAGACACCCCAAGTCCCCCTGCCCCAGACAACCCACCCCAGACACACCAACTCCACCTACCCCAGAAACACCAACTCACCCTGCCCCAGACACCCCAACTACCCCTGCCCAGGACACCCACCCCGGACACACCAACTCCCCCTGCCTCAGACACCTTAACTACGCCTGCCCCAGACACACCAACTCCCCCTGCCTCAGACACCCCAACTACGCCTGCCCCAGACACACCAACTCCCCCTGCCCCAGACACACCAACTCCCCCTGCCCCAGACAACCACCCTGGACACACCAACTGCCCCAGACACACCAACTCTGCCTGCCCCAGACACACCAACTCCCCCTGCCCCAGACACACCAACTCCCCCTGCCCCAGACACCCACCCCAGAAACACCAACTGCTCCAGACACACCAACTCCCACTGCCCCAGACACCCACCCCAGAAACACCAACTGCTCCAGACACACCAACTCCCACTGCCCCAGACACCCACCCCAGAAACACCAACTGCCCCAGACACACCAACTCCCACTGCCCCAGACACCCACCCCAGAAACACCAACTGCCCCAGACACACCAACTCCCACTGCCCCAGACACCCACCCCAGAAACACCAACTGCCCCAGACACACCAACTCCCACTGCCCCAGACACCCACCCCAGAAACACCAACTGCCCCAGACACCCCAACTCCGCCTGCCCCAGACACACCAACTCCGCCTGCCCCAGACACCAACTTCCCCTGCCCCAGACACACCAACTCCCCCTGCCCCAGACACCCACCCCGGACACACCAACTTCCCCTGCCTCAGACACCCCAACTACGCCTGCCCCAGAAACACCAACTCCCCCCACCCCAGACAGACCAACTCCCCCCGCCCCAGACACCCAAACTCCCCCTGCCTCAGACACCCCAACTCCTCCTGCCTCAGACACCCCAACTCCTCCTGCCCCAGACACACCAACTTCCCCTGCCCCAGACACACCAACTCCCCCCGCCCCAGACACCCAAACTTCCCCTGCCCCAGACACCCAAACTCCCCCCGCCCCAGACACCCAAACTCCCCCTGCCCCAGATATACCAACATCCCCTGACCCAGACAATCCACCCCAGACACACCAAATCCCCCTGCCTCAGAAACACCAACTCCCCCTGCCCCAGACACCCACCCCGGACACACCAACTCCCCCTGCCTCAGACACACCAACTCCCCCTGCCCCAGACACCCACCCCACACACCAACTCCCCCTGACCCAGACACACCAACTTTCCCTGCCCCAGACACCCACCCCGGTCACCCCAACTCCCCTGCCTCAGACACCCCAACTCCCCCTGCCCCAGACAACCCAACTCCCCCTGCCCCAGACACACCAACTTCCCCTGTCCCAGACACACCAACTTCCCCTGTCCCAGACACCCAAACTCCCCCTGCCCCAGACACACCACCCCAACTCCCCCCAGACACCACGACACTCTCTATTCATTACTCCTCACAGCCCTGGCTCCTCTCAGACTGCCTATGGTGGAGGGGCAGGTGTAGCTCCCTGGGTGAGAGACCACTGGCACCCCTGCCACCCCTACCACTATCCTATCTCTATCCCTGCAACAAAAAACAGCTTCTGTATAAACTATAAGTTCTCTCTACGGGACTGTGACTTACCGTTCCTCTCTTCATGATGGGCTGACTGATGAGTGATCTGCCCGCTGCTCTGAGATGTGATAAAATGTATATGTACATAGCGCCATCATACTCTAGCGCTGTGCAGTTGGTGCCAACTAGCAATAACACAAGACTGGGTAATACCAGATTTACAGTGCCCTACTGTGCATGTTGGCGTATACAGTACATCTTCCCATAAACAGCAGCAGAGGAACTGCCTTTACTGTGGGTTGTTCAGATTAATGATCCAGGCACACACTGATGAACGGCAATGGAGAAACGTGCCTTGCCAGGTATGTCGTTGTGCTACATAGTGTCTGCAGACTACACGCAGGCTCAACTCATGTTTGTACGCAGATGCAAGAGCGATTCTCTAGGCTACGGAGCTGCTAACGTTAGCAAGTGACGCTGCCGCCCAGAAAAGAGACGCCCACTGGAGCCATTGCAAAATCTTTATCAATTGCGTACACATTCGCAGCCTGTATGCAAAAATGAGCAACATGGAGGCCAAGGGTAGGGCTATGGCTGTGCAGACTGGACACAGCAGTAGGCAAGAAGGCGCCATGTTTTTGCATTTACGAGCTTGCTGCTGACGGCAGATACACGGCCCCAAAATGTCCATGATGCGCCTGCGTCTTTCCAACCACTCCCCGTTGCTGCCTCCAAACGGTCCCTTCCTGAGAATCACGTCTCCATGAAATAGTGCGAGCGGCATGGCGCATGAGCATTTTGATCGCAGCACACGCGCAGTCTGACAATATTCGCTCCGTTACGTGATAATTACCCATTGCGTACACACACGTATTGGGCCCATCGTTTTTAACTGGATAGATGAGCTTTCAGAGAAGATAACCGTTCCGATGTCTTTGGCTGCCTTTATATGGGGCCTGACTCACTGTTGGATGGTGCCGAGCGACTATTTGCGCAGGCACCAGAGCCACACATGCACGTTTGATTAGCGACCGTGAACGCACAGAAGATATATTCGGAACGTGAATTGGTTTGGGGGAGGTAACCTAAAATCAGCCGCTGCTAATTAGCTGACAGCTGGAGAGCCCTGGGCGTGTCAGGAGAGCTGCGACGCTGGAGACTCGGGAAGCCGATGGTGAAGTCGTGCATCCGATGCTTCCGCTTTTGTATGTAAATGGCGGCTGTGGGTGTTCCTAACGCAAGATGGCTTCTGGGTCATTAGCATGGTTCCACAGTTGCACGGCGAGCGGAGCTGCTATTGCATTTGCGTCCAACATTAAAGCAGGCCCATAGTTAAAAGGATTTCAATTGTCAATGGAGTTTGGCTCTGATTGTGTTTATATCTCCTTGGTTTGTCTATTCTACAGAAAGGGCTATTGCAATATTAGTTATGTTCTGGGCAGACTGCCTGCATTGGCATTGGTTGTTAGCGCCACAGTTTTTATTAATCAGCTCTCCGTTATATGGAGATTACATTGTAGCATTTCATTAACAGCAGCGCACATGGGGCTACACAAGGAGAGGGGAACCAGCGGAACCCATGGGGATCATTGATACACATGGGTAGGGGGGTCAGCGGCACACATGGGGAAGTGGATTCAGAGGCACAGCTTTGTAGGGAAGGGATAAGGGCAGAGGCACACATGGGAAGGTTCTGTGTGACACTCAGCAAAGGTACATACGGTATCTCCGAGGAGCAGAGTCCCATCGGTAAGATCCATTGCAGCCCTCAGAACTGGAAGTCTCTTCCTTAGAGAATTATATGGCTGCAGCAGAAACAAAAGGGGGCCATACTGTGAGTTGCCCGAGGCTTAATAATGTGGGAATTACTGGTCTGCCCGCGGGGTGAATCTGCCCGTATTTCTCTTACGTCCTAGGGGATACTTGGAATCCATTTAGTACCATGGGGTATAGACGGGTCCACTAGGAGCCATAGGCACTTTACGAGTTTTCTGTATTTATTTTCTCTGTTGTTTTCAGGCAGGACTGGTTGGCACCAGCCTGCCTGCTTCGTGGGACTTAGGGGGAGAATGGACCAACCTCTCTCAGGGTTAATGGTCCCGTTCCTCGCTGACAGGACACAAGCTCCTGAGGGAACTATTCGTAAGCCCCACCACGGCGACTGTACATTCCCGCAGCACGCCGCCATTCCTAACAGCCAGAAGAAGAGTTGTGAGTACTAAGCCGGCGTCTCGGTTAGCGGGTCGCCGGCTGTTATGGCGGCATGAGGGTACAGAGACGCATGGTTTCTGAACGGGACGGACTGCGTCTCCCGCTGTGTAAGGACACAGACTGGCAACAAAGCTATAAAAGGAGTCTGTCTCCATTTTATGCACTCAGACACAAACAGCCAGTATAAAAAAAGAACGGGAAGACCGCATGCCATTGAAGGGGCGTGGCTTCACTATGAGGTGATCCAGCAGCTCATCAGCGCCATTTTCCCTCTGCAGCTGACACAGACGCTGACTGACAGGGATGCGCAGCTCCTCCGGAGAGACTCCAGATTACCTCCGCGGTACCAGCGGTCATAGCAGGGGGGTAGCGGTTATTAGTGTACTATGTCCCTAAACTAGGTACTGCGACCAGGCTAAGCTTGGCATTAGCGGTAAGGGCGCAGTGTGCTGGCTCCATACTCTCTGTGTCTCCCTAGAGGGCTCTTTGTGGGGTAATTGTGCATTTAACCTTTTCCTGTGTGTGTGTGAGATTGCTGTCACTGTTAACAGTATGTCAGACAAAGAGTGTGTTTCATGTAAGGCACAGTGTTCCTCTTCTCCAGGGGGTTCACTAGTGTGTACTCAGTGTAGTATCCCTTCCCAGGCTAGCGAGGCAGAACCAGCATGGCTGGACTCCATTAGGGGAATGATTTCCAACATTTCTACTAAATTGTCCCTCAATGAGAAAGAGATGCAATACTTAAGGCAATCTTTGAGTTTATGAAAAGAGAATCAGTACCCAAACCAGCGTCTCAGTCCCCTGCCATTTGTCCGCAGAAACGTACTGTGGCCCAGTTCTTGCAATCTGACTCTGATGATGATAGGTCAGACATGGAGGAGGGTGAGGTGGATTTGGAGGGGGGGGGGGGGGGGGGATGCTACTCTGTCACAGGGAATAGAGGCTATCAGATAAGTTCTGCATATCCCTGATAAGGTGACCGAGGAGAGTGAGGAATCTTACTTTAATATAAAAAATAAATCCTCAGCCACTTCTCCTGTGTCAAAGGAACTAAATATCCTGGTTGAAGAACCGTGGGTTAATCTTGATAAGAAGTTTCAAATCCCTAAACGGTTGTTATCATGTTTTCCTCCTTACGATAGGAAAAAATGGGAAAATCCACCGATAGTGGATTCATCAGTATCCAGGCTGTCATGAAAAATTGTATTGCCTGTCCCGGGTGCAGCCTCCCTGAAAGACGTAAAATTGAGACCACACTCAAATCCTTTTATACAGCTGCTGAGGTGGCCCAGAGACCCACTATAGCATGTGGGTGGATTACAAGAACCATTGCCAAGTGGTCGGGTAAACTAATTGAGGGTTTAGATACCTTGCCTCAAGAGGAGATTATTTTACTCCTGCAACATATACAAATTTTATGGTGGATGCCATAAAAGAAATAGGCTTGCTTGATGCACGCACCACTGCTATGGCAGTATCAGCACGCAGGGGCTTATTTCTACGTCAGTGAACTGCTGACGCGGACTCCAGGAAAGGCGTGGAAGGCCTACCTTCACAGGAGAGGCCTTATTTGTAGATGAACTAGGCAAATGGATCTCCAAAGCTGCCGCGGGTAAATCCACATTTCTCTATCGTCCTAAGTGGATGCTGGGGTTCCTGAAAGGACCATGGGGGATAGCGGCTCCGCAGGAGACAGGGCACAAAAAAGTAAAGCTTTACTAGGTCAGGTGGTGTGCACTGGCTCCTCCCCCTATGACCCTCCTCCAGACTCCAGTTAGATTTTGTGCCCGAACGAGAAGGGTGCAATCTAGGTGGCTCTCCTAAAGAGCTGCTTAGAGAAAGTTTAGTTTAGGTTTTTTTCTTTACAGTGAGTCCTGCTGGCAACAGGATCACTGCAACGTGGGACTTAGGGGGAAAGTAGTAAACTCACCTGCATGCAGAGTGGATTTGCTGCTTGGCTACTGGACACCATTAGCTCCAGAGGGATCGAACACAGGCCCAGCCGTGGAGTCCGGTCCCGGAGCCGCGCCGCCGACCCCCTTGCAGATGCTGAAGCGTGAAGAGGTCCGGAAACCGGCGGCTGAAGACTCCTCAGTCTTCATAAGGTAGCGCACAGCACTGCAGCTGTGCGCCATTTTCCTCTCAGCACACTTCACTGGGCAGTCACTGAGGGTGCAGAGCGCTGGGGGGGGGCGCTCTGAGAGGCAAATATAAACCTTATACAAGGCTAAAAATACCTCACATATAGCCCATAGGGGCTATATGGAGATATTTAACCCCTGCCTGACTGGAAAAATAGCGGGAGAAGAACCCGCCGAAAAAGGGGCGGGGCCTATCTCCTCAGCACACGGCGCCATTTTCTGTCACAGCTCCGCTGGTCAGAACGGCTCCCAGGTCTCTCCCCTGCACTGCACTACAGAAACAGGGTAAAACAGAGAGGGGGGGCACATTAATGGCTATATATATATATATTAAAGCAGCTATAAGGGAGCACTTAATATAAGGATATCCCTTGTATATATAGCGCTTTGTGGTGTGTGCTGGCAGACTCTCCCTCTGTCTCCCCAAAAGGGCTAGTGGGTCCTGTCTTCATTAGAGCATTCCCTGTGAGTTTGCGGTGTGTGTCGGTACGTGGTGTCGACATGTATGAGGACGATATTGGTGTGGAGGCGGAGCAATTGCCAAATATGCAGATGTCACCCCCCAGGGGGTCGACACCAGAATGGATGCCTTTATTTGTGGAATTACGTGATGGTTTATCTTCCCTTAAACAGTCAGTTGAGGACAATCAATTAATGCCTGTCCAGGCGCCTCAAACACCGTCAGGGGCTGTAAAACGCCCTTTGCCTCAGTCGGTCGACACAGACCCAGACACGGGCACTGATTCCAGTGACGACGGTAGAAATTCAAACGTATTTTCCAGTAGGGCCACACGTTATATGATTTTGGCAATGAAGGAGACGTTACATTTAGCTGATACTACAGATACCGTAAAACAGCGTATTATGTATGGTGTGAAAAAACTACAAACAGTTTTTCCTGAATCAGAAGAATTAAATGACGTGTGTGATGAAGCGTGGGTTGCTCCTGATAAAAAGTTGATAATTTCAAAAAAGTTATTGGCATTATACCCTTTCCCGCCAGAGGTTAGGGCGCGCTGGGAAACACCCCCTAAGGTGGACAAGGCGCTCACACGCTTATCCAAACAAGTGGCGTTACCCTCTCCTGAGACGGCCGCACTTAAGGATCCATCAGATAGAAAGATGGAAGTTATTCAAAAGAATATATACACACATGCAGGTGTTATACTACGACCAGCTATAGCAACTGCCTGGATGTGCAGTGCTGGAGTAGTTTGGTCAGAATCCCTGATTGAAAATATTGATACCCTAGATAGGGACAATGTTTTACTGTCGTTAGAACAAATAAAGGATGCATTTATCTATATGCGTGATGCACAGAGGGATATTTGCACACTGGCATCTCGGGTGAGTGCTATGTCCATTTCAGCCAGAAGAGCCTTATGGACACGACAGTGGACAGGCGATGCGGATTCAAAACGTCACATGGAGGTTTTGCCGTATAAAGGGGAGGAGTTATTTGGAGTTGGTCTATCAGACTTGGTGGCCACGGCTACTGCCGGGAAATCCACTTTTTTACCTCAAGTCACTCCCCAACAGAGAAAGGCACCGACCTTTCAACCGCAGCCTTTTCGCTCCTACAAAAATAAGAGAGCAAAGGGCTTGTCGTACCTGCCACGAGGCAGAGGAAGAGGGAAGAGACACCAACAGGCAGCTCCTTCCCAGGAACAGAAGCCCTCCCCGGCTCCTGCAAAAACCTCAGCATGACGCTGGGGCCTCTCAAGCGGACTCGGGGACAGTGGGGGGCCGTCTCAAAAATTACAGCGCGCAGTGGGCTCACTCGCAGGTAGACCCCTGGATCCTGCAGATAATATCTCAGGGGTACAGGTTGGAATTAGAGACGGATCCTCCTCATCGTTTCCTGAAGTCTGCCTTACCAACCGTCTCTTCCGAAAGGGAGAGGGTGTTGGAAGCCATTCACAAGCTGTACGCTCAGCAGGTGATAGTCAAAGTACCCCTATTACAACAAGGAAAGGGGTATTATTCCACTCTATTTGTGGTACCGAAGCCGGATGGCTCGGTAAGGCCTATTCTAAATCTGAAGTCCTTGAACCTCTACATAAAAAAGTTCAAGTTCAAGATGGAGTCACTCAGAGCAGTGATAGCGAACCTGGAAGAAGGGGACTTTATGGTATCCTTGGACATCAAGGATGCGTATCTACACGTTCCGATTTACCCCGCACACCAGGGGTACCTCAGGTTCATTGTTCAAAACTGTCACTATCAGTTTCAGACGCTGCCGTTCGGATTGTCCACGGCGCCTCGGGTCTTTACCAAGGTAATGGCCGAGATGATGATTCTTCTTCGAAGAAAAGGCGTATTGGTTATCCCATACTTGGACGATCTCCTAATAAGGGCAAGGTCCAGAGAACAGCTGGAGACAGCTTTAGCACTATCTCAAGAGGTGCTAAGACAACACGGGTGGATTCTGAATATTCCAAAATCCCATTTAATCCCGACAACTCGTCTGCTGTTCCTAGGAATGATTCTGGACACGGTTCAGAAAAAGGTTTTCCTTCCAGAGGAAAAAGCCAAGGAGTTATCCGATCTGGTCAGGAACCTCCTAAAACCAGGAAAAGTGTCAGTACATCAATGCACAAGAGTCCTGGGAAAAATGGTGGCTTCTTACGAAGCAATTCCATTCGGCAGATTCCATGCAAGAATATTCCAAAGGGATCTGTTGGACAAATGGTCAGGGTCGCATCTGCAGATGCACCTGCGAATAACCCTGTCACCAAAGACAAGGGTGTCACTTCTGTGGTGGTTGCAGAAGGCTCACCTATTAGAAGGCCGCAGATTCGGCATTCAGGATTGGATCCTGGTGACCACGGACGCCAGCCTGAGAGGCTGGGGAGCAGTCACACAAGGAAGAAACTTCCAGGGAGTATGGACGAGTCTGGAAAAGTCTCTTCACATAAACATTCTGGAACTAAGAGCAATCTACAATGCTCTAAGCCAGGCGGAACTTCTCCTGCAAGGAAAGCCGGTGTTGATTCAGTCGGACAACATCACGGCGGTCGCCCATGTAAACAGGCAGGGCGGCACAAGAAGCAGGAGTGCAATGGCAGAAGCTGCCAAGATTCTTCGCTGGGCGGAGAATCACGTGATAGCACTGTCAGCAGTGTTCATCCCGGGCGTGGACAACTGGGAAGCAGACTTCCTCAGCAGACACGATCTTCATCCGGGAGAGTGGGGTCTACATCCAGAAGTCTTCAACATGTTAATAGACCGTTGGGAAAGACCAATTGTAGACATGATGGCGTCTCGCCTCAACAAGAAACTGGACAAATATTGCGCCAGGTCAAGAGATCCACAGGCAATAGCTGTGGACGCACTGGTAACTCCTTGGGTGTACCAGTCAGTGTATGTGTTTCCTCCTCTGCCGCTCATACCAAAGGTATTGAAGATCATACGGCAAAGAAGAGTAAGAACAATACTAGTGGTTCCGGATTGGCCGAGAAGGACTTGGTATCCGGAACTTCAAGAGATGCTCACGGACGAACCGTGGCCTCTACCTCTGAGAAGGGACCTGCTACAGCAGGGTCCCTGTCTTTTTCAAGACTTACCGCGGCTGCGTTTGACGGCATGGCGGTTGAACGCCAGATCCTAAAAGGGAAAGGCATTCCAGAAGAAGTCATTCCTACCTTGATTAAGGCACGGAAGGAAGTCACCGTGAAACATTATCACCGCATTTGGCGAAAATATGTAGCGTGGTGCGAGGATCGGAGGGTTCCGACGGAGGAATTCCAACTGGGTCGTTTCCTACATTTCCTGCAATCAGGATTATCTATGGGTCTCAAATTGGGATCCATTAAGGTTCAAATTTCGGCCCTGTCAATATTCTTCCAAAAAGAATTGGCCTCTGTCCCTGAGGTCCAGACTTTTGTCAAGGGAGTACTGCATATACAGCCTCCTGTGGTGCCTCCGGTGGCACCGTGGGATCTAAATGTAGTTTTAGATTTCCTCAAATCCCATTGGTTTGAACCATTGAAAAAGGTGGATTTGAAATATCTCACATTGAAAGTGACTATGTTACTAGCCCTGGCCTCTGCCAGGAGAGTATCTGAATTGGCGGCTTTATCTTATAAAAGTCCTTATCTAATCTTCCATTCGGATAGGGCAGAACTGCGGACTCGTCCGCATTTTCTCCCTAAAGTGGTATCAGCATTTCATCTGAACCAACCTATTGTGGTGCCTGCGGCCACTAGCGACTTGGAGGACTCCAAGTTGTTGGACGTTGTCAGAGCCTTAAAAATATACATTGCAAGGACGGCTGGAGTCAGAAAATCTGACTCGCTGTTTATATTGTATGCACCCAACAAGTTGGGCGCACCTGCTTCTAAGCAGTCGATTGCTCGTTGGATTTGTAACACAATTCAACTTGCACATTCTGTGGCAGGCCTGCCACAGCCTAAAACTGTAAAAGCCCACTCCACAAGGAAGGTGGGCTCATCTTGGGCGGCTGCCCGAGGGGTCTCGGCATTACAACTCTGCCGAGCAGCTACGTGGTCGGGGGAGAACACGTTTGTAAAATTTTACAAATTTGATACCCTGGCAAAGGAGGACCTGGAGTTCTCTCATTCGGTGCTGCAGAGTCATCCGCACTCTCCCGCCCGTTTGGGAGCTTTGGTATAATCCCCATGGTCCTTTCAGGAACCCCAGCATCCACTTAGGACGATAGAGAAAATAAGAATTTACTTACCGATAATTCTATTTCTCGGAGTCCGTAGTGGATGCTGGGCGCCCATCCCAAGTGCGGATTATCTGCAATACTTGTACATAGTTATTGTTAACTAATTCGGGTTATTGTTAAGGAGCCATCTTTAAGAGGCCCTTTCTGTTGTCATACTGTTAACTGGGTTTAGATCACAAGTTGTACGGTGTGATTGGTGTGGCTGGTATGAGTCTTACCCGGGATTCAAAATGCCTCCCTTATTGTGTATGCTCGTCCGGGCACAGTACCTAACTGGAGTCTGGAGGAGGGTCATAGGGGGAGGAGCCAGTGCACACCACCTGACCTAGTAAAGCTTTACTTTTTTGTGCCCTGTCTCCTGCGGAGCCGCTATCCCCCATGGTCCTTTCAGGAACCCCAGCATCCACTACGGACTCCGAGAAATAGAATTATCGGTAAGTAAATTCTTATTATCTTCCTTCTGCAGCTCCCCCACTCAGGTCCCAATTTACAGTCCTTTCGGACGGCCAAGTTTAGGGGCAAACCCAGAGGTTTTTCTACAGCCACTAGAGGCGCTAGAGGTAAACCACGCAAACTGGCAACTGCCTGTTCACTGGAACAGGGCTGAAGCTCTGCTTCCTCAAAACCTTCAGCATGATGGTGGTCCGCGATGCCTGGAAGACTGGCAGGCGGAAGCCCGACTAAAATTCTTCAGTCACATCTGGACAAGTTCGTGCCAGGATCCCTGAGTCATGGATCTTATTTCCCAGGGCTACAGACTGGAGTTCCAGGAGCTCCCACCTCACAAATTCTTCAAATCAGGCTTTCCAGTTTCACAATAGGCAAGTATAACTTTACAAGACCCCATTCAAAAATTGGTACAGACTTGGGTCATTGTTCCAGTTCCACCTCTTCTGCAAAACAAGGGGTATCATTCCAACTTGTTTATAGTACCGAAACCGGACTGTTCGGTAAGACCGATTCTGAGCCTCAAGTCGTTGAACCCGTACTTACGAGTGTTCAAATTCAAGATGGAGTCTCTGAGAGCGGTGATCTCAGGTCTGGAGGAGGGGGAATTCCTAGTGTCTCTGGATATCAAGGATGCGTACCTTCACATTCCGATCTGGCCGCCTCATCTGCTTATCTACGGTTTGCACTGCAGGACTGTCACTACCAGTTCCAGGCTCTGCCATTTGGTCTCTCCATGGCACCGAGAGTCTTCACCAAAGTGATGGCAGAGATGATGTTTCTACTCTGCAAACTGGGAGTGAACATAATTCCGTACCTGGATGATCTTCTGATAAAGGCACCGGGATCCGGTCTGAAGATCGACACTGTCTAGGTCGACAGTCACTAGGTTGACAGGGTTGGAAGGTCGACAGGGTTTCTAGGTCATGTGCTAGGTAGACAGGTCAAAAGGTCGACATGAGTTTTTCAAATTTTTCTTTTTTTTTAACTTTTTCATACTTAACGATCCACGTGGACTACGATTGGAACAGTTATCTGTGCCGAGCGAAGTGAGGCACCTTGCCCGAAGCATGGCGAGCCATGCGAGGGGACACGGTGCACTAATTGGGGTTCCCATTTACTCTACGAAGAAAATGACACCCCCCAAAAAAAAACTCATGTCAACCTTTTGACCTGTCGACCTAGTGACTGTCGACCTATAGTGGTCGACCTATACACTGTCGATCTAATGATCCACACCCAAAGGCACCGTCCAGGGAGCGGTTGTTGGACAGCATTGGCCTCTCAACCAGACTACTCCTGCATCACAGGTGGATTCTGAACTTACCAAAATCTCACCTGAAACCGACACAGAGGCTACCTTTCCTGGGAATGATACTGGATACAGAGTCTCAGAGAGTGCTCCTTACCTTGGAAAAGGCTATGGTAATCCAGTTGATGGTTCGGGCTGTCCTGAAGCCAACCTGGATCTCAGTGCATCTTTGCATTCACCTTCTGGGGAAAATGGTGGCCTCTTGCGAGGTGCTTCAGTACGGAAGGTTTCATGCACGGCCCTTCCAGCTAGATCTATTGGACATATGGTCCGGATCGCATCTTCACATGCTCCAGAGGGATCCGTCTGTCGCCAAGAGCCAGGATCTCCCTTCTGTGGTGGCTACATACTTCTCACCTCGTCGAGGGTCGTTCTGCTAACCACAGACACAAGCCTCAGAAGTTGGGAAGCAGTCACCCAGTTGGTGCAGTTTGAAGGAAAATGGTCAAGTCAGGAAGTCGTCCTTCCAATAAACATCCTGGAACTCAGGGCTATCTACAACGCCCTTCAGCAGGCCTTATCTCTACTTCGGAATCAAGCCATTCAAGTCCAGTCGGACAATGTGACGGCAATAACGTACCTAAACCGACAGGGCGGAACGAGGAGCAGAGCGGCAATGTCAAAGGTGTCAAGAATTTTCCTCTGGGCGGAAAAACACGCTGTGGCGTTGTCGGCGGTCTTCATTCCAGGAGTAGACAACTGGGAAGCAGACTTCCTCAGCAGACACGACCAGCACCCGAGGGAGTGGAGCCTTTACCCGGAGGTGTTCCAGTGGTTGACACGTCGGTGGGGATATCCACAGATCGACATGATGGCCTCTTGACTCAACAAGAAGCCCAAGCGGTTTTGTTCCAGGTCGAGAGACCCACAAGCAGTGGCGGTAGACGCTTTGACAACTCTGTGGGTCTACCAGCTGGTGTACGTGTTTCCTCCACTTCCTCTGATCCCAAGAATTCTAAAAGGAATAAAAAGGGAAAAGGTTCAAGCAATCCTCATTGATCCGGACTGGCCTTGAATGGCCTGGTACGCGATCTTCTCGAGATGCTGCTCGAAGATCCGTGGCCTCTACCTCTTCGCGAGGATCTTCTGCAACAGGGCCTGTTCGTCTATCAAGACTTACCGCGGCTACGTTTAACGGCATGGAAGTTGAACGGCTGATTCTAGCCAGGAGAGGGATTCCTGACAAGGTCATCCTGGAAGAGGGTAACGTCTAAACATTACCACCGTATATGGAAGAATTATGTCTCTTGGTGTGAAAGCAGACAATATTCTGCGGTGGAATTTCATCTGTGACGTTACCTGATTTTTCTGTCGGGCGTGGATGTGGTCCAACGTCTAGGCTCCATTAAAGTCCAGATATTGGCCTTGTCTATTTACTTTTAGAAACAATTGGCTTCTCTCCCTGAGGTCCAGACGTTCTTGAAGGGTGTTTTGCACATCCAACCTCCCATTGTGCCTCCCACGGCACCTTGGGATCTCAATTTGGCTCTGCACTTCCTCCAATCGGACTGGTTTGAACCGTTACAGGAGGTGGACGTAAAGAACCTTACGTGGAAGACCGTCACACTGCTGGCCTTGGCTTCAGCAAGACGTGTGTCGGAGCTGGGGGGCATTGTCTTACAAGAGCCCCTACTTAAGGACAGAGCTGAACTCAGGACTAGTCAGCAATTTCTTCCTAAGGTGGTGTCCGCATTTCACATCAACCAACCTATTATGATTCCAGTTGTTACGGACACCTCTGCTACTTCAAAGTCTTTGGATGTTGTGAGGGCTTTGAAGGTGTATGTAAAGAGAACAGCTCGTCACAGGAAATCGGACTGGCTGTTTGTTCTTTATGATCCCAATAAAATTGGGTGTCCTGCTTCGAAGCAGTCAATTGCACGCTGGATCAGACTCGCTATCCAGCATGCTTATTTCACGGCAGGCTTGCCGGTTCCAAAATCTGTACAGGCCCACTCCGCTAGGTCGGCGGGTTCTTCTTGGGCGGCTGCCCGGGGTGACTCGGCTTTACAGCTCTGCCAAGCAGCTACTTGGTCAGGTTCAAACACATTTGCTAAGTTTTACAAGTTCGATACTTTGGCCTCTGAGGATCTTCAGTTTGGTCAATCAGTTTTGCAGGAGCCTCAGCACTCTCCCTCCCGGTTTGGGAGCTTTGGTACATCCCCATGGTACTAAATGGATTCCCACTATCCCCTGGGACATAGGAGAAAATAGGATTTTAATTACCTACCGGTAAATCCTTTTCTCGTAGTCCGTAGAGGATACTGGGCGCCCGCCCGGTGTTTCGTTCGTCCTGCACTGTTACTTGGTTAAGTAATGTTGTTTGGTTCAGCTGTTGCTGTTCCAGGTTTCAAGTTTGGTTAGCATGGCTTTCCACTTGTTTTGTGTGTGCTAGTTCGTAATCTCACCACTTTCCTTCTCTCAAAGTATGTCCGTCTCCTCGGGCACAGTTTTCTAGATGGAGTCTGGTAGGAGGGGCATAGAGGGAGGAGCCAGCGCATACCATCAAATTCTTAAAGTGCCCATGGCTCTTAGTGGACCCGTCTATACCCCATGGTACTAAATGGATTCCCAGTATCCCCTACGAACTACAAGAAAAGGATTTACCAGTAGGTAATTAAAATCCTATTTTCTCATTCAGCAAGGCTGGGGAACATTGGACTATAGGATTGTAGGCTTGGGCTGCAGATGGCATCTAAAGTAACTGTAACTTTAAAAAGTAAGGTCCTCCCTCCTGCAACCCCAGAATTCCAGTTCTCATCTAAGTGCCTCAGGAGCTTAGGAGGCTGCTAACCAGTCCACCTTATATATAGTTTATCTTTATTTTGTATTTTTTTTTTTTTTTTTTTCAATCTTCTCGGTTTTCCGTACTATAGAGCCTAGAAACCGATACTAATTACCTCAGAATTTGGAAACTCTATATCTCGGGGGGCGAACAGGAAAGATACATTATTCCAATTTTTGTCTCTTTTTCATTTTTTTATTTTTTGACCTTTCTTCAGGAGGGGTTTGGAGGACAGTTTCTGGCTTCATTCTGGAAGGATACAGGTTCCGACCCTCTCAACTTATTTTCAGCTGCGTTTGGCTTTGCTTGCGAAAGTCCAAACCTTGTTAAAGTGTGTGTCGCTTAGTAAAATTCTGAGCCTTTACAACGAATCCTCACTTCGTTCTTTGAAAGTTGGTCTAGCTTATGGCTAATGTCTCAACTCGGTGTTTATGAGTTACAGGTTTTGTCTGCTAAGCCGCCCTTTCTCTTCTATGACGATAGAGCAGTACTCTGCACTGTTTCTACGTTCCAGCTAAAACTTTTTTTGGTCTTCCGCTTCAGCCAAGTAAATGTCTTTCCGGGTTTTCCTCCTTTGGCGATTTCTCTAGACCGAAATAATCTGGCCCGGCTATAGCAGAGCGCTGCGGTTTTACTTGGACAAGACTTATCTGATTGTTCTTTACAAGGCCATTACGTGTTTACTCTGCTCGGTCATCACTGGAGCCATTGCTAGTGAGGGGCGACCGACCCCCAGGCTGGTGTCAGCGCATTTCGCTAGGACGGTGGCAGCCTCCAGGGCTGTGCGACACAGGGGTTCAGCTGTTGTGCAGCCGCCTGGTTCTCAGTCTGTACGTTTTCAGCTTTTTACGTCCGGCAGCACCCACTTTGGGCGTACAGTTCTCCGATCAGGCAGCCTGAGCGTTCCCTCCCCTGTTGAACGTGCAGTGTTCCCCAGCCTTCGACATTGGTGGGGATCGGGTAGTGTGTATGGGGATTTAGTCGTGCAAGCTTTTGGTTTGTGACCTTTTTTCTTGCTAGTTTGTTTCATTGTTCTGACAGTGTCGCTGGGTTACTACTTCTGGACTCTTGAAGACGTACTGGAATTCTGAGGTTGCAGGGGAAAGGAGCTTTATAAAGTTACTTTAGGTGCCAGCTCCAGCCCCGACCTACAATCACATGGTCAAAGCTTACTTCAGAGAAAAGGATTCAACCGTAATTGACCAAAAATCCTCTTTAAAATGGCGGCAATAATTTAGAAGGTTGGTTTTGCGTTTTAAATCATTGCTGCTTTAAAAACAGAGAGAGACTTGCGGGAATCTGGCAGGCTTCCTTTTCCTGCTATTAGAGTGAGATTCCGGGTGCTGGAAGATCTTTCCCACAGGACTAGAATTCTGCAATAGCGGGAAATGTACATTTACACAACGGGTTGAGGATGCATCCAAGGGGTCAATTTAACTAGGCCCGATCATAGTATTAGGGATGGTAATCGAATGGTTAACTATCGGTGGTTGCCATCAGTGCTTTAACATGTTATACGCAGGCAGCAGATTCCTCTGTAGGGTGTGGGTATGTATGCATAGTGCGCTGGTGTATAGAAGCTATTAGGATTGTTTGACTTCTGGGTGGACAGGATGGTTAGTGTATAATGTATAGTGCAGTACCATAGGTGGCCAGCAGGCGGAGGCAGACGCTAGGACAGGACCACTTCACTCAGCTAATGGCTTTTATCATCACACCCTGTCCTGGAGAGTTCTGGTACATCCTGTGAAGTTAAATACTTAGCACTACCAACCTCCGTTCAGAATACCCAGACCCCCAATTCACGTTGCTTGTGAGGCGGGATCTGATTGTAAACATGACCTGGTAATATTAATAAGTTAGGGAAGGGGGAATGGGGTGTCAGGCTGTGCTGGTGGGTGTGTGTGACACCAATTATGCTGGGTGTGTGCCGCAGACGAAACTCTGATGCACTCGCTTCTCCCCTCCCACACAACACAATCATGCACATACATGTCGCAAGTCTCAGCTTGCACATCAAAGACACAGGTTCTCTGCCCAGACAGGAGACATAACACAAACTGCGTTAAATATTATTATTTATTAACACTATCTACACTTACACATATATTACAGCCCTTTAGTTACAGGTTTAGGTGTGACCTCAATAAGCACATTCCCTTACAGGGCAACGCTACATGCATGTTGTGAAGACCATAGTCTGAACAGGGAGATTACGGATTTGCAATGCAGCAAAGATGGGAAAACAATGGGTCTCGCCAGCTGTTGCGGAACTACAAGTTCCAACATAACCTGCCAGCCGGTGAGCCACAGGTTGTCCTAATCTGCTTTAAATATACAGCATATTGCCATGATGTTATAACCGTATACATATTATCCACCTGAGGTAGTATAAGGCACAGCTGCACCCGGGCACCTAAGTAGCTTAACACATAAGGGAGACAGTGGGACGGGGTTCCTCTATCAAGTCACAGGAGAAGATCAGGAACACCCTCCAGGTTTGGGCTGGAGTCTTTAGGTTAATAAGACTTCAAATCCATCATCTGTTTTCTGCAAGCCACTAATCTCCATTCAGCGTGCCGCAAATCCAGACACAAAGGGGAGAAGGGCCTGGGGGGGATCACGCTGTGCATATATATATAGGACGGGACATTCAGTTCTCACTGGAAATCATTTTGTTACAACTCTGGTAATTAGGAGGGGGAGCCTGGAACGCCATCAGATTATATAACCTACAGCACAGAACACATGGCAGAGACCCAACAGACAGCTGGGAACCAGAGCTCCCTGGGGCTTCCCCAGTCTTCGCACTCCCAGCCAGCTCCAGAAGAGACAGAGACATCTCTGCAGAGATTGGATGGAACCAGGAGGGGGATATGCAGAGGTAGCAGGTCGGGGGTCGACCATGATGGGCAACACCCAGTTCATTGTCCCTCTTAAAGATCTTTGGTTTCAGTGACAAATTTAAGGCTTCTCGTTATTGCATAGCCCAAGATCCAGACTCACCAGCCAGCTAGAATATCCCGTCCTTATGGACAGGAGAAAAAAAAATCCAGAATGGACAGGAGTCAGCAACGAGGGACCTAGGTTGGTAGATTCCTGAAACACACCCCCAATACAGCAAGGTCTACAATCCTACATCGGTGCCGTAATGCACTTCTCAGTGCAGAAAGACTTAGCTGCAAGGTGTATGCTCCACTGGGGGAAGGCAACGGGTAAACAAAAGTGCAAAATCCACCCTTTCCAGTCCGGCAGGTGCCCGTGAAGAACAGACTAGGCGACGGGGTCCATCCCACATAACAGCTCATGTCTCCACTAACTTTATAAGCGGCAAAGGCCTGCCAGATCCTGCAGGGATGTACACTCGCTTGCTGTCGGGAGAGAGAAACCATTGTTACCAAAAGGAAAGACATACTGTAGACCCTGTCTCCCTCTTGTAAAAGGACATTATTCTGTATCCTAATATGCAACAGCGATCCCAGCTTTTATTTCATCGGGTCTCCAAAAATCACTGCCAACTAAAAAATTTCATAGGATAGAATAAATGAAGGAACCCCAGTGAGATCTCACAAAGCCACATAAAGCAGCCTAGTAACGTACACATTCTTTAGGCTGGGGTTAGGATAATTTCTGGGCAGGTAGGATGTGTGTCCTGGTTGGGAGGACAGAAAGTGTTCCAGTTTGTCCTGTAGTTCCAGGTTCTAGAGAATAAAGAAAACATGAGATCATCCTACTGAACTGCAGACTGCACAATGGACATCAAAGACACAGGAGCAATTCTGTGGGACAAACATTCAGGATCCTTCTTACCTCCGACTGAAGCCACGACACTTTCTCCCGTAACTCCTGAATCATGGAATCCTTCTCTTGCATGGTGGTCCTGGAATTCTGCAGCTGAGGATCAGAAATAGAAGCTTGGACTGAGATCTCCCTCATCTATTAGAGCCTGCTTCTCTGTATAGAGTAATACAGCTGCTGGGCTTCCATGCTGACATATAGTCGTGTCAGGACTGTTTGCACTTACCTGTTCGATCATCTGACGCACTTTACGTTGCTGGCTCTTTAACATGTCGTCCAGGTGGTGGATCTTCTCCTTGAGTCCAGACACTGTTTTTTCCAGCTCTTGGCACCTTGGTGGGGAAGGATGGATGAATGAATGAATGAATGAATGAAGTAGCAGTAATCACCGAACAGGAAGACCCATGACTCTGAGCCGTCATTCTGGTGACAGCACAGGAAGACCCCCCCCCCCCCCCCCCCCATATTTGTAAGGCCTGTTATCTCTCTCTCCTCCAGCGGTTGATTTTAAATGATCCCAAAATATTCTTCAGCCCCTCCCCCATTCCCAGGGCCAGCTCTCACCTCTCCTGCAGCGGGCCGTCTTGCTGTTTCGCCTCTCTCATATTCTCCATCTCTTTTTCGTTATTCTGAACCCTCTGCAGCAGTTCTTGGTGTTCCTGGAGGAAAAAGTCAGGGTGTTTCTGTTACTGGATGCTGTTCTGCACCCAGAACGTGAATATATAGGAGCCCATTGCAAATTGGTCACCCCTCTGTTATTCGGCAGCTGCTGACAATCACACGCATGGGTATATGCGAGAGTCAGAGGCTGGATGTGACCGCACACTGTAAGATCCAGCCACATCACAATAGTGCGGTCAACATGTGACACCAGACCGCAACAGTGGCCGCCAAGGGGAGACCAAGACCAGCAAGAATTCTCTGCCGCTTGTACTGGCAAGTGTAGGGCCACGCATCGGCCTTAAACTACCCAAATCATAATACTCTCTGGAGTGTGGGACTCACATAAGCTCCCTGGCATCTACCCAGCATCGATGACTATTACAGAATTACTGGTAATCATTTCTGACAACTGGTATTACTCAGCGACTCACATTTAGGCTACAAGAACATTTCCAAAAGCAGTCACATTTCCAAGAAGATGATCAAGAATTATACATAAAGTGTCCTTAATCTACTGTCCCGAGTGCTTTGGTATTTGAGGGACGGATGGAAATGTCACTTTAGATGCACGGACCCAGCAGGCAGTGATTTGAGGACCTGTCGTGGCTATTTGAGGGCAGAGAAGACTAAGTCTGACCTAGACGGTACTCAAACCAACTAGTCTTAAAAAAACATGTGGGTACTGTGTGCATCATTGTGGCTGGGTTTTCTCCATTACCTTCTCCATACTGGACATCAGCCTCCGCAGCATCTCTACCTCTTCCTGCCTTTCAGCGGCCGTTTCCTGTGCCTCCCGCCGCGCCATGCTGCTTTGCTCCGCCTCCCGTTGCCACTGGGTCAGTCTCTCCTGAACACAAAAAAGAAAAATAATCACAAAAATGGTACCTCTGCTGACCTCCAGCCATTACTGGGGTGAATGAGGCACACTAGAGAACTAACCTCGTACATCTTGCGGTCAGACTGATGCCGCTTCTCAGTCTCCTGCAGCTTGGCGTACAGTCTCTGAGCAGTCTCCCGCAAGTTCTGCCCGTTATCCAGTGGGAACTGTTGAGAGGGCAACAATCAGATTAGGGAAGGACAGCGATAAGACAAAGTGACTCTAGTGACGGTAGCTTTCCGTTCTCACCTCTTCACCATCTTCTGACTCTGACCAGGGTGCTGAAAAGTGCCCAACTCCATTCTGAAGTCCCTAAATAATGAAACAGCTGTAAGTCAGGATAAAGGTGCCTTCTGCAGGACCAACCCAAAGCCAGATCGACAGCAGTATTCTCCTGCGACATTGTAAAAGACCATGGACGTTACACAAGCTTTTAGATGTTTGATGGACGGCTTACCTTGTCCGACTGCTGTCCCTCCTTTGAGGCATCAAGGTCTTTCCTGAGGAGTGTGAGGGAGGTGCGAGCCTTGGAGGTATAAAAGGATAAGGGTAGGTTACGTCAAACACTGCAAATATCTCTCAACGCTCTGTTACCAGGCCTAGAATATTATCTATGTCCTAGCTAGGCGTACATACAGGATGTGAATGCATAGGACATTAATAGACCGCAACGATTAATAATTCATTAGCTATTCTACCACCGCTGTAACTCGAGCTAAGAAGAAGTGGAAAAGGGTCCCCAAGGACAGTGAGTAAATGCAGTGGTAAGGATATGGGAAAGCAGAGGGACAATGAGAGAGACTTATAGAGAAGGTAAGTACTTGTATTAGAATATGGGAACATGTACTAAGGCTTTGTGGAGAAGACCTATAAACTCGTATTATCCACAATCTCTCACGCAGCAGCTCTGCCTGGCTTCCCAGCACTCCCTGTCGATCCCTGAACATTGTCCTCTCTAGTCTTCGTACCCTTACACCTGAATTCCATACAATTTAATGACTCTTCTTGCCGTGACTCGCTGCAGCTCTACCGACCCCTCCCAGCAGGGCCTGTCCTTATAAAGGACCTTATTCAGTAAGGAGTGCAGAATTTGCTTTTTAGCACGCTGGGAGACACCCATCGCAGGGCAAGACTGCCCAGCATGCTACCCACCGCCCACCCAATGCGATCCCGCTCGAATTGCAATCGCACCGCAATTACAGCGGATCAGCCTGGCTGCGACGGCAGGAGTCCAGCAGCCATTTTTCGAACGGAGTGGCTGCGTGTGACGACATGCAACGTCCCAAAAACGCAGACAAGCCCCCGTTTTCAGATGCCGCCCCAAAATCGCACGGCTGCCCCCCCCTGAAAACCGGCATTCGCAGACAGAGGTCTATTCATGAAGCAGTGAAAAGAGTGGAGAAGTGAGACAGTTGAGGAGTTGCCCATGGCAACCAGTCAGTGTTAAGACAACATTTAAAAAGTGCATTCTAGAAAATTATACAGAGCTTCTGATTGGATGCCATGGGCAAATTCACCACTGGACGGGACTTCTCGGAAAATGTGGTCTGAATCATCCCCGAAGTCCAGGATCGGACAACATGGATCCAAGCATTCGCCTTCACACCCCAGTCCAGGGTCCTCACCTCTTGGATGTGTCGGACCTCGTTCTTCAGCTGGCTAACGTTCCATTCGTGGTTGGCTTTGTCCTCAGCTTTCGCTTTCAGGTAGACCTGTGAGCACAAATGCACAATATAACCTTTATAGTGTGAGGATAAAGGAGTGTGCTATAACGGCTGATCACGCGGATGCAAGGCATCCGGGAGATGCAGAGCAGGCACGCGGGTCTGTCTGCGGCCGATGTAAGCAGACACCTGGCTGCAGGCTGCTGTAATCGTCACACCTAGCAATGTACAAGGCCTCGGCACACAGCACAGTAATACCTGGGAGGGAGCAGGACATAGTACATCAGGAATGTGTGACCTTATCTGTGTTCCAACCCATGCAATGATCCTATCTTACCGCAAGGCCCCGTGATGTAATCCATAGCTCTATTTATGTATCATCCAAATGCCTCCGCCTCTCTGTGCATTCCCCGGAGGGCGACACATGGCAATTCATATTTTGTGTGTGTGTGTGTGTGTGTGTGTGTGTGTGTGTGTGTGTGTGTGTGTCCCCCTCCCTCCCAGTCGGCTGCTCTTTGGCGAGTGTGGGCTCTGTTACCCTCCGGGTGGGCTGTGGGGTCTGGTACCTTAATGATTTCTTCATCTCCATCCTTGGACTTGATCAGTTCGGAGTTGAGTGTCCGGGACCCCCTTTGTGGCCGAGTTGAGATCAGAGCGAAGGCACGTCCCACAGGCTGAGGACAAGAAGAATTAGCGGCAGCTGTTATATGCTGGTGATCCATGTAACAGATATCCGGGGGGGGAAATTTAGCCGCTTCTCCACGATTACACAACAATGACATACGACACATAGCAAACGCGTCACCAGCCCAACATCAGTGGGCAGGGAAAAGCCCCCTCCTCCTCACCTTCACCTTGGTGGTGTCGCCCCTCTCCGGAGACTGGTCATTGCGGAGGGTCAGGCGCAGGGTTTTTACATTGTCCTGAGGGTGGGAACAAAAGTTATCAAACAAACCATCCCATGGGAAGAGCCCCTCCGTCTCCAACCCCCCCTTCCAGATTCCAAGCATAGCATTGTCATCATTCTGTAAGTAACAAGGAGCAGCGAGAGCCAGGTGACTGGTCACCGTAGTCATAACCCCTCTGACAGGCTATTCATCCCTTGCCCTATGAGCTCACACTTTAATGGGTTACCAGGTGACGTTGCTCATTGCACAGTGGTGGAGATTATGCACTATTTTTAGGCGGCTTGCTGTTACATGAGTCAGTTCCCTGGAAATTACTACAGGCCGGTCACATCACATAACGCACACAGTAATGCATGCACTATACACCCCCTCTATATACCTCATTCTCCGCTCACCATGACCTCTGCCCACACATCACCAACAAGACGCCGGCAGTGCAGGGGTTACACTCCCATCTATTCCCACAGGAATCCCGAGAAATGTGATCCCAGCCCATCCTGCAGTAAGAAGGGATTGTATTCTCACCACACCTCCCGGGCTGCTCTGCCATGTGTCCTACCGCACAGAGTGTGAGCTCTGCAGGAGAGTGATGGCAGTGAGCAGAACCGGCTTCCTACACCCAGATCACCTACCACTACTACTCCCCTTATTACTATCACCAAACACACACCGTACCGGACAGTAACTTTTACTCACCAGTCATATAAACTTACATACATACATACATACATACATACATACATAAGTATACACACACACACATACATACATATACACACACACACACACACACACACACACACATACATAAGTATACACATACATACATAAGTATACACACACACACACACACACACACATACATACATACATATACACACACACACACATACACACACATAAGTATATACATACATACATACATACATACATAAGTATACATACATACATACATACATACGTATATACACACACACACATACATACATACATACATACATACGTATATACACACACATACATACATACGTATATACACACACATACATATACACACATACATACGTATATACACACACACATACATATACACACATACATACATAAGTATATACACACACATACATATACACACATAAGTATACGCACATACATACACTGCATACATACATACATATATACATAAGTATACACACACATATATACATATACACACACACATACGTCACACACAGTATACACTATATAGCCTGCAACCTCAGTCACATACATCCATATACACACATAAATACACTGCATACATACATACATACATACATACACATACGTACATACACACTGCATACATACATACATACATACATACATACATACATACATACATACATACACCCTACTGTGAAAAGAGACAGAGACACACTGACCGGCTCGGGCTCCGGCTGGAGCTGCTGCAGGGTACAAAGGCTGGCGGACATACTGCTCTTACAGCACCGGGGCACCTGCTCACTGAGCCGGGGGGCGGGGAGTATCAGTATATAACAGGCAGGTGACGTCTGTGACTGTCTCCGCCCACCTCATACCCAGTGATTGGTCCCCGGGGATTGAGGGCGTCTCCAGCAAAGATTGATCCTCCCCGTGCAGCAGCAATTCCCAGGGGCTCAGCAGCAGTGCGGTCATCTGTCCTGCTGTCACCTGGGTTATCAGAGGGGGGTGAGTGCAAGCTCCTGGGGACAGGTTCTTCTATTGTATCATTACATTGCAAGCTGCTGGAGACCGGTTCTCTCATTGTATCATTGGAGTGTAAGCTCCTGGGGACAGGCTCTCTCATTGTATCATTAGAGTGTAAGCTCCTGGGGACAGGTTCTTCTGTTGTATCATTACATTGCAAGCTGCTGGAGACCGGTTCTCTCATTGTATCATTGGAGTGTAAGCTCCTGGGGACAGGCTCTCTCATTGTATCATTAGAGTGTAAGCTCCTGGGGACAGGCTCTCTCATTGTATCATTAGAGTGTAAGCTCCTGGGGACAGGTTCTTCTATTGCATCATTACATTGCAAGCTGCTGGAGACCGGTTCTCTCATTGTATCATTAGAGTGTAAGCTCCTGGGGACAGGCTCTCTCATTGTATCATTAGAGTGTAAGCTCCTGTGGACAGCCATTATTTATCTCATAATATAATCATACTGTAAGCTCCTGCGGATAGGCTCTCATTGTATCAGAGTGTAATTCCTGGAGACAGGCTCTGTGATTGTGTCATTAGAGTGTAAGCTCATGGGGACAGACTTTGTCACTGTATCATTAGAGTGTAAGCTCTTGGGGACAGGCGCTGTCATATCATTAGAGTGTAAGCTTCTGGGGACAGGCTCTCATTGTATCAGAGTGTAATTCCTGGGGACAGGCTGTCTCACTGTATCAGACTGTAAGCTCCTGGGGACAGGCTGTCTCATTGTATCATTAGAGTGTAAGCTCCTGGGGACTGGCTGTCTCATTGTATCATTAGAGTATAAGCTCTTGGGGATAGGCTCTCTCATTACATTATTAGAATGTAAGCTCTTGGTGACAGTCTCTGTTATTGTGTTATTAGAATGTAAGCTCCTGGGAACAGGCTGTGTCGTTGAATCATTAGAGTGTAAGCTCCTGGGGACACGCTCTGTCATATCATTAGAGTGTAAGCTCCTGGGGCAGGAAACTGTGTAAATGTTTGGAGGACAGTGTGGTGGCAGCAGTACAGATGGCTGGGGTGATGATAATGTGGAGCTGAGCTCAGACATTGTGTCACTTGTCCATCAGCCCAGGGTCTGTTCCCCTTCCTAGCTGGTGCTGTGGGGTATACAGTCACAGGCTGTGGTGCAGGCCAGGGTCTGTTCACCTTCCTAGCTGGTGCTGTGGGGTATATAGTCACAGGCTGTGGTGCAGGCCAGGGTCTGTTCACCTTCCTAGCTGGTGCTGTGGGGTATATAGTCACAGGCTGTGGTGCAGGCCAGGGTCTGTTCACCTTCCTAGCTGGTGCTGTGGGGTATACAGTCACAGGCTGTGGTGCAGGCCAGGGTCTGTTCACCTTCCTAGCTGGTGCTGTGGGGTATATAGTCACAGGCTGTGGTGCAGGCCAGGGTCTGTTCACCTTCCTAGCTGGTGCTGTGGGGTATATAGTCACAGGCTGTGGTGCAGTCCAGGCGGAGAATACTGTAATATCCGCTAGATACCATATGTATGATACAGGCCACCTGGCAGGTAACCCAACCCCTAAGTGACAGCGGCCAGGTTGTACTTAGACCTTTACAGGCATGATGTGAGAACTGCCAGGTGCTCTCTCATTACTGATACAGTATAGGGGAGGGGCTACGGCTGCTGTCATTAACCTGCTGCATTACTCAGTATTGGGGATGGGGTGGTGGTGGGTTGCAGTAGGACTGCAGCCCTTATCCAGTATTGGGGGGGGGGGGGGGCAGGAGTGCTGCATTACTCAGTATTGGGGATGGGGTGGTGGTGGGTTGCAGTAGGACTGCAGCCCTTATCCAGTATTGGGGGGGGGGGGGGGGGCAGGAGTGCTGCATTACTCAGTATTGGGGATGGGGGGTGGTGGCGGGTTACAGTAGGACTGCAGCCCTTATCCAGTATTGGGAGGGGAGGGCAGGAGTGCTGCATTACTCAGTATTGGGGATGGGGTGGTGGTGGGTTACAGTAGGACTGCTGCCCTTATCCAGTATTGGGGGGGGGGGGGGGGGGGGCAGGAGTGCTGCATTACTCAGTATTGGGGATGGGGGGTGGGGTGTTACAGTAGGACTGCTGCTCTTATCCAGTATTGTGGGGGGGGGGGGGGGGCAGGAGTGCTGCATTACCCAGTATTGGGGTGGTGGTGGGTTACTGTAGGACTGCAGCCCTTATCCAGTATTGGGGGGGGGCAGGAGTGCTGCATTACTCAGTATTGGGGATGGGGGGTGGGGTGTTACAGTAGGACTGCTGCTCTTATCCAGTATTGTGTGTGGGGGGGGGGGGGGCAGGAGTGCTGCATTACTCAGTGTTGGGGATGGGGGGGGGGGGTTACAGTAGGACTGCTGCCCTTATCCAGTATTGGGGGGTGGGGGGCAGGAGTGCAGCATTACCCAGTATTGGGGATGGGGTGGTGGTGGGTTACAGTAGGACTGCTGCCCTTATCCAGTATTGGGGGGGGGGGCAGGAGTGCTGCATTACTTAGTATTGGGGATGGGGGGGTGCAACAGTAGGACTGGCGCCCTTATCCAGTATTGGGGGGGGGGGGGGGGGCAGGAGTGCTGCATTACCCAGTATTGGGGTGGTGGTGGGTTACAGTAGGACTGCTGCCCATATCCAGTATTGGGAGAGGGGGGGGGGGGGGGGCTGGAGTGCTGCATTACTTAGTATCGGGGATGGGGGGGGGGGTGCTACAGCAGGACTGCTGCCCTTATCCAGTATTGGGGGGGGGGGGGCAGGAGTGCTGCATTACTCAGTATTGGGGATGGGGGTGGGGTGTTACAGTAGGACTGCTGCCCTTATCCAGTATTGGGGGGGGGGGCAGGAGTGCTGCATTACTCAGTATTGGGGATGGGGGGTGGGGTGTTACAGTAGGACTGCTGCCCTTATCCAGTATTGGGGGGGGGGGGGCAGGAGTGCTGTATTACTCGGTATTGGGGATGGGGTGGGGGGGGGTTACAGTAGGACTGCTGCACTTATGCAGTATTGGGGGGTGGGGGCAGCGGGAGTGCTGCACTCACCCATTATAGCCTCCATATTTCTAGATGTTTATCCCTTACATTGGGCAGACAGAAATCAGTGTCTGTCTGGGATAGATCGGTGAGGTGTGTTGTGGGTAGGTACACGGAGCTGACTCCCGGCAGAGGTGGTACAGGGTGATGCAATGTAAGAGCATTTTATTACTGACATACACGTTCAGTGCTCTGTATTTCTGCAGTTGCTTTTGCTGTCTATGACGAAAGGTATTATCTGATATTTTAAAGTGTTTACCAATCAACATTTACTCATTACAAAATGTCTTTTCATACAGGAGGAACTGGAATATTAGGCAGCGAGCTCCAGGTATTCATGTTACACAACGGAGGGATTATAGTGTGACTCATGTCTCCAGGTGACGTCTCTGAGGACAACATGTCCTAATATGGAGAATAGGCGCTGCATGTAAACACACAGGCCTGGGAGACTGACACACCTGTCTGCAGGTACGACTGCACAGTACCACTCTCCCATATGCATTCTGTATGCCCAATGTAATTCCTACTAGACATTCTCTCCACTATGTATTGCCAGTTACACAGTACCACTTCTCTCATTCTGTATGCCCAATGTAATTCCTGATATATATTCCTATCCTGTGTATTGTCAGCTACACAGTACCACTTCTCTAATCCTGTATGCCCCATGTAATTCCTAGTATACATTCTATCCACTATGTATTGCCAGCTACACAGTACAACTTCTCTCATTCTGTATGCCCAATGTAATTCCTGATATATATTCCTATCCTGTGTATTGTCAGCTACACAGTACCACTTCTCTCATTCTGTATTCCCAATGTAATTCCTACTAGACATTCTATTCACTATGTATTGCCAGCTACACAGTACCACTTCTCTCATTCTGTATGCCCAATGTAATTCCTACTAGACATTCTCTCCACTATGTATTGCCAGCTACACAGTACCACTTCTCCCATTCTGTATGCCCAATGTAATTCCTACTAGACATTCTCTCCACTATGTATTGCCAGTTACACAGTACCACTTCTCTCATTCTGTATGCCCAATGTAATTCCTACTAGACATTCTCTCCACTATGTATTGCCAGTTACACAGTACCACTTCTCTCATTCTGTATGCCCGATGTAATTCCTGATATATATTCCTATCCTCTGTGTATTGTCAGCTACACAGTACCACTTCTCTAATCCTGTATGCCCCATGTAATTCCTAGTATACATTCTATTCACTATGTATTGCCAGCTACACAGTACCACTTCTCTCATTTTGTATGCCCGATGTAATTCCTGATATATATTCCTATCCTCTGTGTATTGTCAGCTACACAGTACCACTTCTCTAATCCTGTATGCCCCATGTAATTCCTAGTATACATTCTATCCACTATGTATTGCCAGCTACACAGTACCACTTCTCTCATTCCCCTACAGAATCCTCTTCAAACTCCTCACCCTCACATACAAGGCCATCTCTAATTCCACTGCTCCCTACATCTCCAACCTCCTCTCCCTTCATACTCCCTCCCGCCCACTACGGTCGGCTGATGACCGTCGCCTCTCCTCTGCCTTGGTCACTGCTTCCCATGCACGAGTTCAGGATTTTGCCCGTGCTGCACCCCTTCAGTGGAATGCGCTCCCCCGCTCCATTAGACTCTCCCCGACCTTGCAAAGCTTCAAACGGGCACTGAAAACCCACCTATTTATCAAAGCATACCCTCCCGATGCATAACCTAGTCCTTAGGCTGCTCCTCCATCCCCCTGCCCCATGCCTTGGACATCTCAGCTTTGCTCGCATACCACCATCAGGCTTCTACCTGCTTGCTTGCACCTCATGTCATCTGTCTGTTGCCCCTCCCCACTAGATTGTTAGCTCTTCAGAGCAGGGCCCTCTTTCCTCTTGTCTAAACCCTCTTCTTGACACATTTCACTCAGCGACCATCTTTACCTGCTTTTTCTCCTGCTGATAAATGGCCCCTCTCTATCTATGGCCGCCAGCCCCAAGTAGTACAATGATCACTCCCTCACTACTTATATCTAAGCTGTATTGTGTATGAGAATTGTGGTGCTCTGTTACCTGCACTCCATTTTTGTTATTTATTTACTGTTATGCTAAGTTTTGTCTCCCTGTACTGTCCTTTGTACGGCGCTGCGAACACTTGTGGCGCCCTATAAATAAATTGTAATAATAATAATAATAATAAAAATTCTGTATGCCTAATGTAATTCCTAGTTTACATTCTATCCACTATGTATTGCCAGTTACACAGTACCACTTCTCTCATTCTTTATGCCCGATGTAATTCCTAGTATACATTCTATCCACTATGTATTGCCAGCTACACAGTACCACTTCTCTCATTCTGTATGCCTAATGTATTTCCTAGTATACATTCTCTCCACTATGTATTGCCAGTTACATAGTACCACTTCTCTCATTCTGTATGCCTAATGTAGTTCCTAGTATACATTCTGTCCGCTATGTAGTGTCAGCTACACAGTACCACTTCTCTAATCCTGTATGCCCAATGTAATTCCTATTATACATTCTGTCTGCTATGTATTTCCAGATACACAGTACCACTTCTCTAATACTGTATGCCCCATGTAATTCCTAGTATATGTTTTATTGACAATGTATTGCCAGCTACACAGTACCACTTCTCTCATTCTGTATACCCGATGTAATTCCTAGTATACATTCTATCCACTATGTATTGCCATTTACACAGTACAACTTCTCTAATTCTGTATGCCTAATGTAATTCCTAGTTTACATTCTATCCACTATGTATTGCCAGTTACACAGTACCACTTCTCTCATTCTGTATGCCCGATGTAATTCCTAGTATACATTCTATCCAGTATGTATTGACAGTTACATAGTACCACTTCTCTCATTCTGTATGCCTAATGTAATTCCTAGTATACATTCTGTCCGCTATGTAGTGCCAGCTACACAGTACCACTTCTCTAATCCTGTATGCCCCATGTAATTCCTAGTATATGTTTTATTGACAATGTACTGCCAGTTACACAGTACTACTTATGTACTACTTCTATCATCCTGTATGCTGGGTATGTTTTTATCATCTATGTATTGTCGTCCACACAGTACCGCTTCTCTTATCCTGTATGGTGGATGTAATTCCTGGTACATGTTATTATCATCCATGTATTTCCAGCAACACATTACCACTTATCCTGTATGCTGGGTATAGTTCCTGGTATATGTTCTTATTATTTATGTATCTCCAGCTACAAAGTACCACTTCTCTTATCTCGTATTCTAGATGTAATTCCTGTAATATGTTCTTGTCTGTTATATATTCACATTACACAATACAACTTCTCCAATCATGTATGGTGTAACTAATTCCTGTTATATGTTTGTGTATGCTATGTATTGCCAGCTACACAGTACCACTTCTCTTATCCTGTATGCTGGATGTAATTCCTGATATATATTCCTATCCTCTATGTATTGTCAGCTACACAGTACCACTTCTCTTATCCTGTATGCTGGGTGTAATTCCTGATATATATTCCTATCCTCTATGTATTGTCAGCTACACAGTACCACTTCTCTTATCCTGTATGCTGGGTGTAATTCCTGATATATATTCCTATCCTCTATGTATTGTCAGATACACAGTACCACTTCTCTAATCCTGCATGCCCCATGTAATTCCTAGGATGTTTTATTCACAATGTACTGCCAGTTACACAGTACCACTTCTCTCATCCAGTATGCTCCATGTAATTCCTAGTATATGTTTTATTGACAATGTACTGCCAGTTACACAGTACTACTTATGTACTACTTCTATCATCCTGTATGCTGGGTATGTTTTTATCATCTATGTATTGTCGTCCACACAGTACCGCTTCTCTTATCCTGTATGGTGGATGTAATTCCTGGTATATGTTATAATCCTCCATGTATTTCCAGCAACACATTAACACTTATCCTGTATGCTTGGTATAGCTCCTGGTATATGTTCTTATTATTTATGTATCTCCAGCTACAAAGTACCACTTCTCTTATCTCATATTCCAGATGTAATTCCTGGTATATGTTCTTGTCTGTTATATATTCACATTACACAATACAACTTCTCCAATCATGTATGTTGTATCTAATTCCTGTTATATGTTTGTGTATGCTATCAATGTATTGCCAGCTACACAGTACCACTTCTCTTATCCTGTATGCTGGGTGTAATTCCTGGTATATATTCCTATCCTCTATATATTGCCAGATACACAGTACCACTTCTCTCATCCTGTATGCTGGGTGTAATTCCTGGTATATATTCCTATCCTCTATGTATTGGCAGATACACAGTACTACTTCTCTTATCCTGTATGCTGGGTGTAATTCCTGGTATATATTCCTATCCTCTATGCATTGCCAGCTACACAGTACTACTTCTCTTATCCTGTATGCTGGGTGTAATTCCTGGTATATATTCTTATCCTCTATGTATTGCCAGCTACACAGTACCACTTCTCTCATCCTGTATGCTGGGTGTAGTTCCTGGTATATATAATATATTTTTTAACCTGACACATGGCGCCGTCTTCCCTTTACAATACACGCGATAAGAAATTGGTGTCAGCGCCGCCACTGGCAGGGACTGCGGCCGCAGCGCTATGTGTCCTAGTGATGAGTACTGTGACCACAGTTTAATATGGCCACCGCTGCGTGGAAAAGTGACATTTCCTGTACTGCGCCACCACCAAGGGCAGATGACGGCGATATGCGCCAAATGTGGATGAATATACAACAGTGTTGTGCAAAGTATGTTCCAACATGTACGTCATTAACACCATGTTCCCGTTATCAGGTGGCACTGCCAGGGGCGTAACTGCAGTGGGTGCCATTGCAATGGGGCCCAGACCGCCTCCAGGACCCTTCTTCCCTGCACCCAGCTCATGCTGCTGGCAAAGAAGGAGCCTGCCTGTGGGCAGCTGGCGGCACTCTGTGGCTTAGGGGCCAGGTTAGCAACCGCTGCAAAGTGAAGCATTGGATGGGGGCCCTTCAGAACGTTCTTAGGGCCCACAGAGTTCTAGCAATGCCACCATTATTGTCCAGCGCTGGAGTGGATTTATTTCTGCCGTTCTGCGCCAGTTGTAGAAATGTATTTTGAATATATGTTAGCTAAGCTGGCACCAACGAAGGATTAGTGTAACCAGGGCAGCGCACCTGTGTGCAGAGTGGCAGCGGTAGGCGGCAGGTAATGTGAGGAGAGACGCTGGTCACTGTGATTATTACACTTCCCTGTACCAGTTTATTAATCATAGTACTCTTTATACCCAAGCAGCTGATTGTACGGTGTATGGCCTCTTAGTGCTGGGTTCTGCATTCAGCGTGGCAACGATCGGGAAGAGGAAGACGGCTGTCAGCGGAGTGTAACTCCCACTGTGGACGGCGTCCTGTCCTGGTGCCAGGACAGAAATGAGAGAATGTGTAACTGCGGCATGATTGCGCCACATGCAAGATATTGGAGCTACGCTTACTCGCAGTGAAGAGGTGGCACTAGTGGACTCCCTGCCAACGTGTGTGTGGCAATTGTGTTTAAAGGGCAGCAGAGTCCATGCAGTGTGTGTATTGTCTTCACCCACTTGTATGTACAGTGTAGGTATGTGTATCACCTGATCCCTCCATCTGCTTGCTGTGTATTCCTGCTCCGACTGGAGCGAATAAGCTTCTACTGCTTGTATCCTGTGACGGTATCCGGACTCCAGGTTGACACCACTTAGGTCGACACAGACAAAAAGTCGACAAGAATTTTTCACTTTTTTTTTTTTTTACTTTTTCATACTTTACGATCCATGTGAACTACAATCGGGAATATTAACCTGTGCCGATCTCAGCGGTAGTGGAGCGCGGCACCTTTGTGAGCCATGCACGGGGGATGCGGTACACTAACTAGGGTTCCCGGTCACATTACGAAGAAAACGACACCAAAAAAACATAAAAAAAACTCATATCGACCTATTTGTAGTATTGACCTAATTGATGTATACCTGGAGTCCCAGACCCCCTGTGGCCATTAGATGTACAGGCATGTCCTTGCCCACTGTCTATCAGGACGGGTCCGATGTAAGCTCTCACGAGCAGGGCCCTCTTCCCTCATGTGCTTATCCTTTCTTACTTTATTAATCTTCAGCTGCACCAAATCCAGCAGTCTTCTGCCACCTGATACTTATTCCAGTGTCATCTGCTGATGTAACTATGTTTATTCACCCTGTACTTGTCCTATACTGTCATCAACTGTAAGTTGCTGTTTTCCTGTTTTATTA